>NC_085876.1:2792649-2805149 GCF_034702125.1 Engraulis encrasicolus
TAGTTCAATTTATTACAGCATGTCATGAACTGTCATTTGTTTATATACATACATAGTAAGATCATCATTGTTTGAAATTTCATCGTTTGGGTCCATTTTGTTCACACTTTTTTTTGTCAAAGTTCACAAGCCCATAGCTCAAGAACTATACCATGTAGGAAGCTCACATTATGCATGCTGGTACATAGATAGGAATAGTTTGGTGCAAAACAGAAGACCACAAGTCTGATTAAATCATTTTGGGTGTCATTTTCAGAGCTCCAGAACACCTGTGTCCACAGATTTTTTTATTATTATTTTTTCCTCCATGAATTCTTCTTTTTAAAAATGCCGACTTGACTTGTTATATGTGACGTTTTCTTTTTTAATTTCCATCCTCAACATGGGCAGCATGCACATTGAGAGCAATGTTTTCTATGTGTTTCTTATGCTGCCATCTGCTGGTCAAAAAATGTAACAACATGACTCTTTGCGCCTGACCTAGTGTCTCTTCTGTTGTGCGAATCTGCTCCCACACTGAAGGCTCCTTAAATCATTGAAATTGAAAGGGATACCTGCACCCCTGCACAGGGACTCTCAGGTGATCATGTCAGGGCAAAATTTGCATTTGATTATGTATTAATGTTCTAGAAAACATATTGCTCCCACAAGGTGCTCTGGAGCTGAGAAGGGTCCAGCTGCAGTAAAACAGTTCCACCCTTAATGCAAGCACGCCTATGGGCGTTCCCGGCATTTGCCGTATTGGCCAATCGTGAAGGGATACTGCATGATGTCATTTTCAAGGCCATTTCCGGATGAAGGCTCCATGTTTTCAAAGATATCCCGTGCAAATTGTTATCTTCCAGAGAAACGTTTCACTGAACATTCCACTGACATAATATTCTCAACAATTTATGTAAGAAAGTGAGATAAATCACACGTTTTCTAATCCCACGGCAATATGTAGGCCTATTTTGCTTTGTCTTCCCGTACCTCGGACATTGTAACCTACTGTTTAGGAATCGTGTCGTATGCACACATTTGTCATAACGTATCAGGTCGCCAAAATGCTTTGATTTCAACACAGCAACATTGACAGTAAATACTGTATATATTGCCTAAATATATACTGTCAATGCGTTGGCATTACCTTACCTAGCTGTGTGTATCGAGGTCACTGTTAACACTGGGAAGGCTATATGATTAAACCACAGATTTTTATAAGGGCTGTGATTAAACATCCTTTCCAGGATATTAACACACCCCGACAAATAATAATTAAAAAACCCTTTTAGGCGAGGTTGTTCACTTGGTAAGACATGATATAGGCTACTTAGAAAAGTTGTACGATGTACATCAGCAACACATTCCCGACTTTTTGAAGTAATGAGTGTCACCTCGCCAAAGTTATGTGGCCATGCTTGAAAAGAGCAGATATTATTGAAAAAATATATGAAATAGTATTTGAAATAGCAATAGGCTATTTGTTTGTTTTATTGGAGAAAAACGATTTCTTCATTACCATAGGCCTACCATACTCCATGTCTGTCTGTGATTTAGGAGTGACCACACCATTGAAGCTTACCTCTTTATCCAGGAGAGGTTCCAGATTGGCCTGTCTTAATTCAAAGGCCATCAGAAAACAGAGAAAAATGTTCCTATCATCATAACCAGTGTTTGTGCATACATAATCAGGGCCGCTGACAGATTTGGCTTTGCCCAGGACAAAGTCATCTGAAATGGCCCCCCACTCAATACATAGACTACATACAATGTAATGAGGACCCATTCCTGGACCCCTCGTCTCACTGGGCCCAGGTCAACGGACCCCTTTGTCCCCCCTGTCAGCTTCCCTGCATGTAGGCCACATACATTGCTGAAAGAAGTGAACGAGACAGGAATGAAATGTGAATTTATTTCTGTTTACTTTTACACTATTTAGTGTGAACGTTCACCTCTCCCTCTCCTCATATTCAGAGTGCATAAAACAGCACTCAACTGTGTGGTCTGTTGATAGCCTGTGTAGTACAGTAGATTAGACTCCATTTTTTGACAAAAATCTATGGAGGGTTAACACAAAGTTTGAAATTGTGTTTGACCAGTCTCCAATGTGCATTTAACTAATAACTAAAAATAAGGCATTGGCATTAAATACAGACTGATGCATACTATAAATACACTCACACAGACACCCAAACAGTGTGCAATAATAAGATTAACATACTGATGGACAATAAATACACAAACACAGTGGACACACACACACGGCAGGAGGAGTTCATACAGGTGATGTGAAGATGCTGTATACAAGGTGCAATGAGTAAAGTGTAAGTGGCATGGTGAAAGAAGTGTTCATGGAATATTCTCCCGTGTCCTTGGTTATTCATGTGGTTTTCTTCAGTGCGTTGAGGAGTCTGATGGCTTGTGGAAAGAAGCCGTTTCCCAGTGTGCTTTTGCAGCACCGCATGCTGGGCTAGCGCTTCCCTGATGGTAGTAGGGAGAACAGGTAGGGGTGATCTTATGAGCTTTTCTGCTGTCCTCACCACTCTCTGTACTGCCTTCTAGTCTTCAGCTTGACGGCTGCCATGCCAGACAGAGAGGCTGCTGGTCAGGATGCTCTCAATGACACCCCTGTAGAAGGTGGTGAGTGCCGTTGTGGGGAGGTCGGCTCTTCTCTCATCCTTCGCAGGAAGTGGAGTAGTGTCTGTGCCTTTTTGAGATGGTGGAGCCATGTGGTGCAGTTGGCAGAGGAGGAGCGGCACAGTGGTTGGTGCTGGGTTGATCAGGTTCAGATCCGAAGTTGCTGGTGTCATCAGCCCTCCCTCTGAAAACTGGCTCTGTGCCTGTCAAAACAGGCATGTTAATGTTATGAATGACAATTAAGACAAAAACAACCACCCCCTATCTACCTACAGAAGGACATGACATGAGCACGTGCATATGCTTGTGCACATGCCCCCCCACACACTGCTACTGTCTTAAAGTTTGGTGCACGTGCATGCATGCACGCCTATTCTCCCCCCTTTGCCTCAAGTCAAGTGTGCATTTTAGAGGTTGTCCTCACCTGCACATGTGTGAAGAGCAGGAAGATTGGAGGTTGAGGATGAAGAGGCAGGGCAGGAGGTTCTCCTTGTGAGCGGCCCTGGTCCTGATGCTGATTGCCCATCACCATGCTGTGGCTCATCAAACCCATTACCGGCATATCAATGCTGAACAGGAACGACTGCTTCCATCTGCACGCATGCACACAAACACACACACACACACACACACACACACACACGAGAGGGATACATAGAATACACTACATAAAAATCACACCCATCATTTTAATGCAGAACACCAGGCTGAAGAGATACACAGCTTCTGGCCTGTGCAGGGATCACTACAGTGCCAGTGTTTTGTATTATCCTCTAACCACATTTTTTTCAATAAATCAATACAGCACAGAAAGGAATTACTGTATGAAATACTTATTGGTCTAGTGCAGAACAAAACAGATTCAGTGTTTTACTCACCACTGTGTGCAAGTTTCTGTGTTCAGCTCAGGTGGAAGCCTCCATCACAACTTGTTGGTACTGACATTAACCATCCTTCAGAAAACTGCCTCTCTGCCTGTCAGAAATAGCAAAATAATGTTAACACAACATGGTAGTATCTTAAAGATATCCTTAACCAAAGACAGACAGACACACACTGCCACTGTCTTGGTTCTAGGACACACACACGCCCTTTAAGGGTCACATCACATGTAATGGCCGGGTTCTCACTCACTCACTCCTTTTCTCCTACTTTTGCCTCAGACAATGCAGTGAGTTTTTAAAAATTGGCCTTACCTGCACATGTGTGAAGGACAGGAAGGGAGGTTGAGGATGGAGCTGCCAGTCAGGAGGTCCAGAGCTGCCCTGGTCCATCACCATCATGTGGATCATCAACCCCAACCCCAACTTCTTATATCTGCGTGAACACATTCACAAACACACACACACACACACACAATAGGCGAGATACAGGTTATATGGCACATTAGGAGGCAGGGGTATTGTTGCACTCTAGATGTTTAGAGATAAGTAGGTGCGTGGACCCAAAAAGTAGAGTTCAATGTGGGAGTACACTAAATAAGACACTGAGGTCAAGTCACTGCTCTCTGATGGCAGCAACCTGAAACATCTGCTCTACTCTGCTCTGAGAAAAATAAAACAAAAAATCTGCTTGTGCTTGACCTTAGTGTCTTATTTAGTGTGTGAACCTGCTCCCACATTGAACTATATGGCACATTTAAAATCAGACCCAATGACAAGTCAAGTCAATGCAACGGACATGAACCGACCATTACATTAAAATAACAGACTAAACAGTCTTTGGATGATCGAAGAGGCAGGAGAGATGAGGGGCCTCAATCCAGTAGCATTTATTTACTTCCCAATCTGAAACAACAGACAGTGCGGACACAATGAGGCACACTGCAAGCAGATTCTTTGGGGTCGAAGCAAACGGCTTTCCCCTTGCCAATCTTCCAGAAGTGAGAGAACACTACAGCAGCTAGACAAGCTACTGTTTACAGTGTAATAGAGAAACCAAGGCACTTAGATCGTATAGTTTACAAAGTTAAAACCAAAAGAAAACACAATGTGTATCACCGAAAATACCACAGGGATCTCTTTCATACATTAACACATACCTGAAACAACAGACAGAGGCACACTGCAAGGGGTCGAAGCGAACGGCATTCCTGCGACACAATAGGCTCGTTAGCACCTGTTAACTTCATAACGATCGCGGACATTAATGGCGCTAATGTACATACTTTGAGCGAAAATTACAACGAAAATATCAACACAAACGTAACAGAATATCTTCCCATCAAAGATCAATAAAATAACAGAGAAATTAAAGTACAGAAACATCATTAAATAGTTTGTAACACGGAGGGAAAAAAACACAGCTTACCCCTTGCCAATCTTCCCGAACTGAGGAAGAGTTCCGGGTGCCACACCAATTAACGCCCCATCAGAAACAATAAGTAACGATAAACCCATCCCAAGTAGTATAGTATCTACATTATAGCCCATATATTTTGAGAAGTTCACTAAGAGAAAATATAAAGGTTTATTTTTTAGCACTACTACATCAAGTCGGTTTTATTTACAATTTCTTTACATGCACTGGTCAAGAATTGAAATTACGTTTATCACCGAACAAATATGACACCTCCGACTTTCAGTGCTATTCTATACATCTTTGCTTCAAAGAAACACAACTGATAGCTCAGATGATGAAACAGACGTGCACAACGCAGCACAGGAAGAAACTACTGTATAGGCCTAAACACCTTTTGGCCCAGTGCTTAATTTGTTTAAGGGTATACAGCATAATTTCGTGATGGCTCGTGGTACAACAAACTTTCAAAACATCCGCGTGTGGGGATGTCAAAACTATACGTTTATTCAAACGAGTAACAAACCACGAAACTGTTATTAATACGGAGATCATTTCGTGATCACTTTGTGGCAAACTGTATGATATTTTGCAAGCAAGCACACAATCCGATAATCATTCGAAAGAGCGTCAAAACGTTTATGAATGAACTTTTCGTCTTAGTTAACTTTTATTCTAGTCTGGCTAGCCCATAGTATCCTTCATCTCACCCTTGTCACGTTAACGTCTTACCTACTGTATGTCTGTCCATAACTTATTACTGTACATTATGACAAATACACACACAACATCTGAAACAAACTGGGGCAGCCTGTTATCTTGCCTTGAAGCTAAAAATCATTAGCCAAAACCGCTAGTTGGTGGGCCGAGGTAAATGTTCGCCCTCCGACTGAAAGTCAACTCGTAAAGTAACCGTTATGTATATTCATGCATTTTATTCGAAATCTTACCGACAGTTGAGTGATCGCTGCAGCGAAATCCATCCAGTCGTTTTAATAAGTCCCGCGCGGCGCTTGTGTTGTCATTCGGCAGCATGTCACTGACTTCAGAAACTTGAACAGCCAAAGGGGCGTTACTGTGAGGGCGGTCTAGTAAGGAGGAATGGGCGTAGCGGTATTAGCTGGACAAGACGCAACTGGACCATATTGCTGGAGCTCTGAAAATGACACCCAAAATGATTTGTCAGACTTGTGCTGTGTTCTGCTCAAACACCGATAGGATTTCCTTTCTATTTATTGCCTTTTGTGAGAGTGTTTCTCCTATCTCTACAAGGGGGATAAAATTAAGAACCTATGCTGGGTACAAATATGTCTTCTTAAGGCCTAAACAGAGCACATCCAAAATCTGCAATACATTTGATGCAGGATCATCCAGACCAAAACGGAAAGTTTTGCAACAAACTATTCCTATCTATGTACCAGCATGCATAATGTGAGCTTCCTACATGGTTTAGTTCTTGAGCTATGGGCTTGTGAACTTTGACAAAAAAAAGTGTGTGAACAAAATGGGGACCCCCCTCCCCCAGTGGTGAAACTGGCTGTAAAAGGGAAAGTATACATCTTACACTCAACTATATGCACTATGTCTCTCTTAAGTATCATGGGTACATTTGGTAGTTTTTTCAGATTTAATGAGACCTAAGTGCGTGGGCTCCTGTTGAATTGATGTGGAATGACCCTATACAGTAAGATCATCATTGTGTGAAAACACCCCCACCCCACCCAATCAAAGAACTTTAGTTAATTGTATTACAGAATGAACTGTCATTTGTTTATATATATATATTATATACAGTAAAATGATTGTTTGAAAACACCCTCCACCCCATCCAATCAAAGAACTTAAGTTATACGCCATTATAAATCATTTTATTACAGAATGAACTGTCATTTGTTTATATACAGTATATATTATATACAGTAAAATCATTGTTTGAAAACAAAACCCCCCACCCCCATCCCACCCAATCAAAGATTTGCTGCATTACAATCCGTGCATGTTGCATTTCAAAAAGACAAGCGAGGACAGCATTTCTCCTCCCAGGCTTGCCCTATGGGGCCTCATAATTATCCCTCCAGCACTGAACACCCTCTCGACCTGTGCTGAAGAAACCGGTATGGAAAGAAATGTGTGGGCAAGGGCATGCAAATGGCGGTATTTGTCTTTGTTTTTAGACCAAAACGCAAGTGCATCCTCCTCTGCTGAGTACGATTGAATGTTCTCCAGATAAGACTGGACTTCACTGTTGACCCAGGTGAAGAAGAAAGAAAGAAAAAGCATGTTTACAATATGCTTATTGAAAGTGTACTTAAAATTAGATATAATTATGTTGCTCTCAAAGAAAGTACATTTAGCCAGCCAACCATACTTAAAGTGGACTTGGAAGATGTTTGGCTGAAGTGTATTTAGAGGAATATACTAATAGTGTTCAAATAGTGAACTTACTAAAAGTGTATTTTGTAAACATTGTACTTTTTAAAAGTACACTATGATTATACTCCACTCAAATGTCTTCGAAGTGTGATTTTGTAAAGTGCACTTTAAAGTAAATCACTTAAACAGATTGCTATTATACTTTTTCTAAATGCACCAATACTTCACCCAAATGTATTCAAAGTGTGATTTAACCATCACCCACCTGGGGACGCTTTGATGTCCAAGGGGAGAGTGGCCTTTCTTTGGAACTTTGTATTTTTCCAGGAGCCGCTTGACCTTGGACTTTGGGGGAGATGGGGGAGACTCTTCCTGGGTAGGCTCTGGGTAGTCCAGGTCCACTGTCTTCGCCAGAGTGACCAAGCTATCTGGAAACATAAGAAAACAGAAAGACCCCGTACACGCGCAGTACAGGGAAATCACTGCATGTTCAACTTTTAAGTATTTCAATGCATGTGACGATACAACTTGTGTCCCTGTAAATTTGAATAGCCTTTTCCACTTTAATAAGCTGCTGCACAGTCTTTAAATATTTTGAAATACAGAACATACCGGTTAGTGATTTTCGCAGTTTGTGCTTTGTGCTGTCACTGGTCTTCACCTCCATGTCCACCCACTTTAATCCGAACTGGGGGTCCAGCATCGCTCCATGGATGTACACGTCGTGGCTGAATGGCAGGTCAGGGCCTTCATCGTCCACCACTCCTAACCTTACAAAGATGCCCTCAAATCTTCTTTCGAGTGAGGCTCTGAGGGCCCTGGTCAGTGATCTGCACAGTTTCCTTTCTCCATCCATAGCATTCAGGTGCGAACGAAGTTCTAACACGGTCGGGACAACCATGCTAATGGTGACTACTTTGTCACCCTGGGTTAAATCTGTGGCCTCAGCAAAAGGTCCAAGAATTTGGCTAAGTTCTTGGCATTGTGCCCACTCACGCTGGCTGAGGACCACATTCTCAAAATCAATTTGACACATCTCAGAGAGCGCAGCATGCTCTAGCTGAATAACAGCTTCCACCTGCCGAAATTGTGAGCTCCACCTGGTGACGGTTGCGACAGGGATACTCTTGCCACTCCCAAACACAGACTCAAATTTCTCCTTAAATACTGTGCTGGTGTGCAGCAGACTGGCAAGTTTGCATATTTTTGAGATGGCTCGTGACATTGATTTCAGCTCCTTCATTCCGTCTCCAACGACCAGCTGTAGGCTGTGAGCAAAGCATGAGAGCCGTTGATGGGAACCGAACAGACCACCTGTATCCACCTCTGCAGCCATGTCCTCCTCCTCGTCTGAGCTGCCATCTTCACTGTTACCTGCTGGCATCTTCACCTGAAAGGCCTTTTTCATATTTGAAGCATTGTCAGTGACGATGAAGCTTACTTTTTCAGTGATGTCATACTCCTCGAGAATTTCCTGGAATGCCATAGCAATGTTGTCGCTGCTATGCAAAGCTTTGAATCGCCTGCAGTCTAGCAGGTATGCGTTTAGATTGTAAGAAGAGCTCAGCACGTGAGCAGTGAGACCAAAGTATGATCTCATCGTCCGGTCCGACCAGATGTCACAGGTCACAGACACGGACTGCTGTTCCAGGAGCCGGGATTTGATGGAGTCTTTCAACCGGGAGACTAGTTGTGGAATGGATTTGCTGGTGATGGTCGACCGGGATATGGGGGTATATCGCTCATCCATTACTTTGAGGAAGTGCCTGAAATGTTCATTTTCAACGACTGACAAGGGTAGGCAACAGCCGATGATGAGGTCATTAATGATGGCCTGGTTGATCGCCTGTTGCCGAGATGATTGGCTACTGTAAAGTTGCAGCTGAGAACGCTGCTCAAACAGCTTTGGTATTGTTGCTTGTGAGTCACCACATTGGCCCTGGTGATACTCCTGCAGGCTGGAGATAGAATAAAAAACACAAAAACATATATAAGTGTTGGAAGGGACTGAATATTATTATTATTCAGTGAATAACATACAGATATCAAACCTCATTAAAAGATAAGTAAAATATCCCCATTTATACATTCATGTTTTCCTCTGAAAAACTAAAATAAGTTGTAACACAATCATCAGGCAATGGTGCTGTATTGGAACTGAAATGTCAAGACACTTGCATAAGGGATATTTTTGGGTTTTTTTTCTGCTATGTTTAACTTAACCTTTGTTTGTGAGTTCAGTATAGAGATTAAGTACAATTTATCTAGACCGTATTATAATAGCTATAATGTTTTGAGTGTGTTACAGAAGAGAAACTGCACAGGCAGAAAAATGCCTGATATAAATTTGAATTAACATATCCTCCCATATCACATTCGAATGGAAATAACAAGTCTAGCCTTATGGACACAGACACAGCCTTCCACTTCCTCCATCAGTGTCACCCGAGCCCCTTCTTCTTGTCTTTTTTCCTGTTGTTTTTGTACCCCTCTAAAACAGCTCCGTTTATGAAACATCTACAAAGCACGTCCTAACTTTAGCATTGCCAGTTAAATTACACCTGTTAACCCAGTCATTTCAACTTGGCTGCAGCCTGCTGTTCGCTCATTCCCCCCTTTCCCCCAAATCCCCAGCAACGAAAGCATCACTCTACTCGTAGCGGTTGACAGAAAACATCCTATCTGCTGCTGACACTGACCAATGTCGCTGACTGTCCCTCCCTCTCGTTGAACACAAGAACCCTAAATAGCCCCGAAGCTTAAGAGGTTAAAAGCTAATTCAAGTCAAGTCAAGTCAAGTCAAGTAGGTTTTATTGTCAATTTCTTTACATGCACTGGTCATACAAAGAATTTGAAATTACATTTCTTGCTTTCCCATTAGACATAGACTAATCTAGGTAAGGACATAGACAGTATAGACATAGACAGTACTTATACATGGACTTAAGACAGTATGGACATAGACAGTGCTCATACAGACATTTAAAGTGCAAGACTGGACAACAGAAGACTTGTAGAGGACATACATTAAGAGGTATCTGTTGTGCTTTTGTGCTTTTCCTAAAAAAAGTCCTTTATAGCGTTCTGACATGGTAATAGTAGCATTTTGAAGAAAATAAATATTAAAAAAGGTCTGTCAAGTACACCAGCAGCAGTGTGTGTGTGTGTGTGTGTGTGTGTGTGTGTGTGTGTGTGTGTGTGTGTGTGTGTGTGTGTGTGTGTGTGTGTGTATGTGTTTAGTGCAGGTAGAAGGTGCGGTGTGCGTCTTGTGTGTGTGTTCGTGTGTCTGTGTGTGTGTCTGTGTGTGTCTGTGTGTGTGTGTGTGTGTGTGTGTGTGTGTGTGTGTGTGTGTGTGTGTGTCAGTGTGTGTATGTTTGGGTTTAGTGCAGAAAGTGCAGTGTGCTTGTGTGTGTGTGTGTGTGTGTGTGTGTGTGTGTGTGTGTGCATGTTTTGAGTTAGTGCAGGTTGAAAGTTCAGTCACGAGTATAGTAGTGCAGGTGGAATGTTCAGTCGCAGATATGGTGGTGGGGGGATGGGGGGGGGGGTTGTCAGTGGCCTTGCTGGCTAGAGGCTGACAGTGGAGGGAGAGTGGGTTGAGTGTTCAGCATCTTGATCGCTTGGTGCATTGTGCTGCTCGCCAGCCTGGTGGTACGGGAACGGAGGCGCCTGTACCTCTTTCCAGAGGGCAGGAGGCTGAGCAGTTTGTGTGCAGGGTGGCTTGTGTCTTTGATGATCATCAGTGCTTTCCGGGTGAGGCGTGTGGTGTAAATGTCCTGCAGGGAGGGGATGGTGTTCCAATGATCTTCTTCGCTGTGTTCACAACACGCTGGAGTGTCTTCCTGTTTTTCTCCGTGCAGCTTCCTCCCCACACTGTGATGCAGTTGGACACGACGCTCTCTATGGTTCCTCTGTAGAATGTTGTCATGATGGAGGGTGTAGCACTTGCCTTCTTTAGTTTGCGCAGGAAGTAGAGACGCTGATGGGCCTTCTTCGCCAGTGATGTAGTGTTGGTGGTCCAAGAGAGGTCGTCGCTGATGTGCACTCCAAGGAACTTGGTGCTGCTCACTCTCTCCACAGCATCGCCGTCGATGGTCAGTGGTGGCAGTTGTTTTTGGACCCTTTGGAAGTTGACAACAATCTCCTTGGTCTTGTTGACATTCAGCAGGAGGTTGTTGTCTTTGCACCATCTGGCCAGCAGGTCTACTTCTTCTCTGTAGTGAGTCTCATCGCCCTTGGTGATGAGGCCCACCAGTGTTGTATCATCCGCAAACTTCACTAGATGGTTAGTGCTGTGGGTCGTTGTGCAGTCGTGTGTCAGCAGCGTGAACAGCAGGGGGCTGAGAACACAACCTTGCGGAGCCCCCGTGCTCAGGGTCAGGGTGCTCGAGGTGTTGTTCCCTACCCGTACTGCTTGTGGTCTTTGCATCAGGAAGTCCAGCAGCCAGTTGCAGAGGGAGGTGCTGAAACCTAGTTTGTCCAGTTTTCTGATGAGTTGTTGTGGTATTATGGTATTGAATGCTGAACTGAAGTCAATGAACAGCATTCTCACATATGAGTCTTTATTGTCCAAGTGGGTGAGGGCTGGATGGAGGGCAGAGCAAATTGCATCCTCCGTGGATCGCTTGGCTCGGTATGCGAACTGGTAGGGGTCTAGGGTGGGGGGTAGGGTGGCTTTGATGTGTGACAGGACTAGCCGTTCGAAGCACTTCATGATTATGGGCGTCAGTGCTACAGGACGGTAGTCATTGAAGCATGATGGTGATGATTTCTTCGGCACAGGTATGATGGTAGCAGCTTTGAAAAGTGATGGGATGACTGCTTGCTCCAGAGAGATGTTAAAGATGTCTGTGAAGACATCTTTCAGCTCTTCTGCACAATCCTTCAACACTCGGCCTGGTATGTTGTCTGGGCCAGCTGCTTTGCGTGGGTTGATGGTGGCCAGTGTCCTCTTAACACTGGCAGAGGACAGGTAAAGGGGTTGATCATGGGGGGGAGGGGGAGTTTTCTGTGGGTGAGTGTCATTTTGTGCTTCAAAGCGGGCAAAGAAACTGTTCATAGTTGGTATGCCTATGGATTTTGGAAATGTTCATGTCATGATATTGGCTTAGCCAGGCGTGACGGTGACATAACATGGACATGAAATATCGTAAATAAAACGGTTAGACACCCACTCCCGCATCAACTGAGTCTACTTGTGTTCTTCGTCTATT
>NC_085876.1:2810149-2812649 GCF_034702125.1 Engraulis encrasicolus
AGATGCATTATAGACTATTTGTCTGTGTCGTTTAACTGCCTGCACGGCAATAGCTACAGAATAGAATCTGCAATCTCTGGAAATAATGTGTATTAATACATTTAATATTAAACAAAGATTTATATCTATATCTATAGGACTCCAGCAAGCTTATAGGAAGACGACTGCATGAATAGCTTATCAGCTTGGTGTATAATTTTAATGATAACACAAATGGACAAAGCAACATTTAAGTATAACTTTGCTTAGACTTTCTACCACGTCACTATTGCCCTGCTATGTTAATCTATGCGTCGCCGCAATGGCGTTATTTTCCGTGCTCACTGCCAAACAAACTTTGTCAACAAGAAATCTGTAGTGCAAACTCTATGAAGCTTGTTATCCACGCTAAGTTTCAGAAGCCACGTCAGGCAGGCAGCATGTAGAAGTCAGTATTCAGAAATGTTATATACTAACCTAAATTCAGGCTCTCCATCATCTACATTAAGATCAGTTTTGCAGATCACTGTTTGCGGAGTGCCATTTTTTTCTATTTATTCTTCTGCTTGTAAAATATCTTCAAATAGGTTATAACTGGATCATTTGGATTTTTGTTTTGTTAATAATTCGCAGCAGCAGGAGATTAATTAAATCTGGTAGTGGGGCCGCTGTTGGCCACTACTGTCTGAGGAGACAGACTGGCGTCATGAAAAATAGCAATGTTTCTGCAGCCAACAACAGCAAAACAGGCAAAGAAAATGTGATAGATGGTTCAAATCAGCCCTGTTTTAATGCACATTGTCATGATTCCATGTTAAAGTAGAACACAAAGGGGGGGTGGAGGGGGATGGTAGCACTGACCTGACCTCCCCTCTGTCTTTCCACCCCCCTCTCTCTGTCTGTATCTGTATCTGTATCTGTATCTGTATCTGTATCTGTATCTGTATCTGTATCTGTATCTCTCTCTCTCTCTCTCTCTCTCTCTCTCTCTCTCTCTCTCTCTCTCTCTCTCCCTCTCTCTCTCTTTCTCTCTCTGTCTGTCTGTCTTTATCTTTCTCTTCCTCTCTCATTCTCTTTCTCTCTGACCTGCTGTTACCCCCGTCCCGCTCTATATGACACACACACACACACACACACACACACACACACACACACACACACACACACACACACACACACACACACACACACACACACACACACACACACACACAATGCCTGGAGCTGTTTGCTGTGGCCTTTGAGTCATGGATGTTAAAGGGCTTGTGGAGTGCAGATTGTGCGTGTGTGTGTGTGTGTGTGTCAGTCGCTGTTGTGCATTGGTGTATGTCTCACTTCAGGGAATAGCACTCATGTATCCTGTCTGTTTTTGTGGAGGTCTAGAAGCCAGACACTCATACCAGAAAAAAATAACTTCACACAATTACGCACGCACGCACGCACGCACGCACGCACTATATATGCAGAAGACCTATATACGGGTGGTTGACGTTTAAGGGCGTAACACCAAAAAAAAAAAACGTTTTTCCAATTCCTGAAAAAAATTGTTGAAAAAATTGAAAAAAAAAATAATAAAGCACTTAGTGGTCCGTGGAATTTCGCCTTATTTTTGCCATTTTTGGGAAAATGTGTCCTGCATCAACACATTGCATAGGCATGTCACACCGCAGGAAAATGAAGTCACGCCACAGGAAATTCACTGCATTATGGCCATTTTAATACTTTTGTATACATGACTGACATCTGAGCTCATGCTAACTTGATAATGATAGTGTGTTTAATCTTAATATGTGTTTTCATTTATAAAAAAAAAACTTTTTTTCCTTCTATAAGAGCAGTCACACCACAGGACACCATAGAATGAACCTAAGCATTGCGTGACAGAAACATTGCAAGATGAAGACATATTAAGAGGTTAATAGTCACCATAAACTTCCACAGCACTCTCCAATAACTGAGGTACTGACTGGTTAGGAGCCAGTCTTTAAGACCCTTGTAGTTGGCCTTGCAGCTGCCCATTCACAAACATTGACATACACTTCACCCCACAGGACGCAATTTGTGTTACGAAATTGAATTTGTAGTTAATATTACTGTCTTGAGTTTTTTTTCACATTCACATATCTTAATATATAGTTAATATTTATGCAATCATGCCAAATGCTTCATACATTATTAATGTTACAGTCACACCGCAGGATATTTGACATATAAACCTTTACATAAACTACTCATCCTTTACTCTTCTCATCTAAGACTAATATGAAACATAATGTACCACATCTTTCATTGACATTTGTTTTTTAAAGGAAAAATAACAGTTTTGTAGGTTTTTAACCAATGTTACGAAAAAAAACAAGGCGTCACGTCTCCCACCCATACACACACTGTTTGTTTATGTCTCTCAAATACTCTGAGTTGACCCGATGTGACCAAACACATTTGAATCACAGCAGAAGAGATCCACCTACAGGTGTGGGACTGCATGTGCACATTTAAACATACACACACACAGACGTGG
>NC_085876.1:2835149-2847649 GCF_034702125.1 Engraulis encrasicolus
CGGTGATGCTCAGTGATTATCAATAAAGACAGCAAAGGATACCTTGAGGCATTTGCATACAAAAGTCCCCTACAAAACAACTAAACAACCCATCATTCCACCAAAGATGGTGTGAAATTATGAACAAATGCTCCTGTGATGTAACACTCCTAATGATTCATGAGATGATAGAATAAATGTCAGATGTCCGGGGGCAAATCAAAGAGACTCATGAGAAAATGGATGACTATGTGATGCACTACACAAGCTGTTTTCTGAATGTGATTTCTACAAGGAAAAGATTGAAAAGGAACATGTTTTAATTAAATTGTTATTTTTTGGAATACCTCCTTCAAGTGTGGTACATCAACTATTCAGAGATTAAACGACAAAAAAGTTGAAATTGCAGAATTGATGTTGAAGCATGACTTCATGCAGGCCGCTATTGTTGCCTGAAACAACTGTCGCCTTTCACTATTTTTACCACCTTCTCCACTACGTGTAAACTCCCATGGAAAATTCCACGAATTTGAAAATCCTGCAAATGTGCGTTTGAACACCTCAAGGTCAAGCGAAATTTCAAAGTGAACATTTGAAAGAAATTTGTAGTAAAGGGTGAGCTGTTATTTACCATCCAGGGCTGGTCTGTTTACAAGATGCACCTCTGGCCAGGCTAGTATACCGAAATAACTTAATGAACGTAGCCCCATAATGCAAGCCGTACCATCTGAGGCACGCTGTAATAGACATTGAAAGTTTAATTACCATAGTACTACTCTACTATGACATAACCCAGGGCCTTGCATTACGACTTGGTCCTGGTAACAACAAATTTATAACGCCATGTTTTAACGGATTTATGTTGCTTTGATTGATGTTGCTCTGTAATGTGTAGTGTGTATAATATTCATTTGACTGACACGGGTACACTGAAAAAAGAGGGAATGGCGGGTCTTTGAATTAACCTATATAAAGTAAATAGATGCAAAACGATTCATTAACATTCCTTGAGTAAACATGATTTCATCAAATAAGGATAATGTGTTCTTGGAGACTGCTGAATTTGCATGTTTCTAATGCTTTGAATGAACATGATTAAGTTGTGTCTGGGGTGGCCTCCAGTCCTGAGGTGGCGCTAGTGCACCACTTTCTAAGACAAGAAGAAGCCGGAAAGTTTCAGAGCCAGAGAGCCGTTCGGCTCAGTCAGCTCGGTCCTACTCTTCAGTCTCATCTCGCTGGAATAGTGTTGTCATGTGTGAAGATCTACACAAAATTGAGTAAGTCACTGAATTACTTTCATTTATTGTGGGCGATGTAGAACTGCTCTTGTGTCTTTTGTGTGTGGAAACTGAGCCAAAGGTGAAGTTAGACTCTGCTACATTTACCCACGCAGACTGCAGTGCTCTTTGCTTAGTAACAGGTGCACTGCAAACACATGCAGTTGGCTATGCATCATGTTAATTTCGAAAAGAATGGAAAATATGTACATTTAGGATATTCAAAGGATGTAGTAAAAACTGCTACTGTACAACAATCTAGCTGGTCATCTTCAGTTAGCTATATTTGCGCGGGAGGGTCTGATCCGTTAATGGGGGAGGGGTGGTGGAGGTGCACAGCGAACTAGAACTTCATCGAACACGTTGCATGCTCACGAGAACAGAGGGCTGGCGTCGTTTCTGTGCATTCATTTTAAGCCAAGTATTCTATTTTTAAAGTTTTTTTGTTTTTTGACCCAACCCAGGTGTTTAATGCACACATGCACTTGTGGTCTTAACCGAAGATTAATCAAATGTAAGCTTTCCTGCACACGAAGTCAAAGAGCAACCGACCTAGATAGAGTGCATACAGTGAGGAGAATAAGTATTTGATCCCTTGCTTATTTTGTTGGTTTGCCCACTAATAAAGACGTGATCATCCTATAATATTAATGATAAAATGTATTCTAATATAGAGAGACAGAATATCAAAAAGAAAATCCAGAAAATAACTTTGAAGAATATATTTTAATTGATTTGTATTCCATTGAGGAAAATAAGTATTTGACCCCTCTAGTCAAAGAAGACAAAATAGTTGGTGGCAAAGCCCTTGCTTTCTCATACAGAGGTCAGATGTTTCTTTCAGTTAATGACAATGTTTGTGGATACATCAGAAATGATTTTTGTCCACTTTTCTTTGCAGATCATCTCTAAATCACTTAAGTTGTATGCCTGTAGCTTGCCAAATGGGAGCTTCTGTTCCCTTCACAGGATTAATAGAGGGTTAATGTTTGGAAACTGTCTAGGCCACTTCATGACCTTAATGTGCTTCTGCTTGAGCTACTCCTTCGTCGCTTGGGTTGTATGTTATGGATTATTATCATATTGGGAGGCCAATCCATGACCCACCTTCAGTCTAGTGGTGGAGGGAAAGAGGTTGGCATGCAGCATTGCACGTTTGCATGTCTCCCTCCATCCATTTCTTGACGATGTGAAGTTGTCCTGTGTCTTGGCCAGACAAACAACCTCAAAACATAATGTTACCACTTTCATTTACGATGTTGGAGAAGGTGTTGTTCTTGGGATCATAGGCAGCATTTCTCCTCCTCCAAACACATCGAGTTGTGTTAATGCCAAACAGTTTGATTTTGGTGTCATCTCATTCCAGCACCTCCCAATCATATCCTAATCCAGATTGATGTTCATTGGCAAACCTCAGGTGAGACTGAACAGGTTCCTACTGAAGCCGGGGTACCATACATGCACTGCAGGATTTTAATCCGCTGTGGTACCAAGTGTTTCCAATAGTTTCCTTAGTGATTGAGGTCCCAGCTGCCTTGAGATAATTTCCTAGCTCCTCCCATACAGTTTTAAGGTGCTTTATCTCCTTTTTTCTGGTTATTAAATTCCCACAAGGTCAAATCTTGTATGGAACCAGAGACAGGGCTAAGATTGATGATTGATGATAATTTTGTATGTCCTAAAATTGGGAAGAAATGCACCAACAGTTTGCTCTTTAACATCCAGGAGCCCATTTCAGCCTTGTTGAGTTCTAAAATCTTGTCCCTGACATCCTTTGACAGCTTTTTGGTCTGTCCCATGTTGGCGAGTTTAGTTTGATTGATTGACTGATTCTATGGACTGATTCTGCAAATTCAATGTGTCTTTTGTGCAGGTTACTATTAACAGGTGTGTTCAATTCAGATAACAAGTTGATTGGAAGTGCCATTTGATCTGCGGGATCAGAACTTTTAACGGTTGGCAGGGGATCAAATACTTATTTCCTTCAATTAAATATAAATCAATTATTATATATTCTTTAGAGGTAATTTCTGGATTTACTTTTTGATATTCTGTCTCTCCATATTAGAATACATATTATCATTAACATTAAAGACTGATCATGTCTTTATTAGTGGGCAAACCAACAAAATCAGCAAGGGATCAAATACTTATTCTCCTCACTGTATATGTACATATACCCTGAATTTAAACTTTGCACAGGGAATTGGATGAAACATGTGGGAATAGTATCCTATTTATTGAAGTGCATAGCACTTTTTTAACTTCTGCGTTATCTCGTTTTACTTAGCCTATATCTTCCTCTTTTAAGTGGAGCATTGTTTACAAGTAGCCTAGTTTACAGAATGCATGCTCCTCATTCAAGAATCCTGTGCTGTTTTATAAATGTTTAACCTCACCAATTCCTTCTTTCTTTCTTTCTTTAAGGACTTCTGGCACAGTGGCCTGCACTGTTCGAAGTCTGTAAGGTAAGACATTCAATGCTGATTGCCTTTAAGGTTTGTATATTGTGTGTGTGTGTGTGTGTGTGTGTGTGTGTGTGTGTGTGTGTGTGTGTGTGTGTGTGTGTGTGTGTGTGTGTGTGTGTGTGTGTGTGTGTGTGTGTGTGTGTGTGTGTGTGTGTGTGTGTGTGTGTGTGTGTGTGTGTGTGTGTGTGTGTGTGTGTGGCTGGCTTTCCCTAATGTTTATGATTTGTCAATCCTTTGGGCTCTTTATGTCTTTTCAGATCAGTGCTGAATTCAAAATAATCAACACAGTTCCCCTGCAATCCAAGCAACTGTTGCTGAATTGGCTGATGTAAGCTTCTGTCTTTTTTGCCTGTCTACTTGATGGTTCCTGAGCAGAAAGCCTTTAACTATTGAGTTACACCTCTGCATGTTAAAACCCCATAGAGAGGATCATGATCTGCCTTAGTAGTCATGGTGCCAGTACATTCATATGCATGTTTCTTTTGGTGGCAGTCAGCTTCCCAATGTTGATGCCATTCATAGAATGCCAAAACAAATCAGTACCACCACCATTTTTGACCGTAAACATGGGGCTGTTTTCTTTATACTTCTCCCTTGGCTACTATCACACATGCTTGAAACAATCTAAAGCAAATGTGTTCATCATGGTTTCATCAGAGACAAACAGACTTCAGATATGGATTGCTGGAACCATGTCCTCTGGTCTGATGACACCAACATGAACACATTTTTTCGGATGGTGTCAAGCATGTGTGGTGTTAACCAAGTGAGTAATACAAAGTAAACTGTCCCATGCTCATGGTCAAGTAGTGGTAGTGGGACAGACATGGTTTTAGGCTGGATGCATGGCGTCAATATTGGAAATCTGAATTTAACCAACATGTACCATGACAATTGAAGCAGATCATGATACAGTCTGCGATTTTAAAGGTGCAGAGAGTGATTTTTTAAGTAGTTTATTTCCAGAACTCTTGCTGCACAGGTTACAAATGAAGAGCTCTTTTCCAAAATGAGATATATCCATTTTATAGAATGTTGGGAAATTGACATTTTTGTATTGGACATTCCATTGAATTGCATTGCAAAATTAATTTTATAGAGGTTTAAAAAGTATGTTCTCAAAACATTTGAATGGCAAGAATTCACACATAGATGATGGGACTTCTTATCAGTCAATTCCAATATTAAAATGCCAAAAGTCAAAAATGGTGTATATAGCGTTTTGGAAAAGAGCTCTTCAAATGTTCTCCTCTTTCTTTCTTTCTTTCTTTCTTTCTTTCTTTCTTTCTTTCTTTCTTTCTTTCTTTCTTTCTTTCATTAAGTTGTACAAGATGCACCATTTCTGAGGACTTCTGGCACAGTGGCCTGCACTGTTCAAAGTTCGCAAGGTAAGACATTCAATTCGGAATGTTTTTATTTGTGAATTACAGCGTTTTATCTCCTTTCTTGAATGTGTGTGTGGGTTTCTCCTAATGTTAATGATTTAATCGTTAAATCCTTTGGGCCCTTTATGTCTTTTCAGATCAGTGCTGAATTGAAAAGAATCACCAGTCCCACTGCAATGGCCAGCACTGTTCAAAGTCCACAAGGTAAAGCATTCACTTTGGCCACAACCCTACCCAGTGCACCTTAACAACTTGACTCCTGCTTTAACGCTCTGAGGTCCGAGTGCCCTTCAGAGGGCAACTTGTCTCCAAAAACAAATCTGTAACTCTGTGAGTTTTTGTCATTGAAACATATAAGTCACACCATTAGAAACCTCAGACCTTCCAGGTTCCAAATATATATATATATGAAATGAAAATACTTGAAAATGTCAGGGTGGTGCAAGCAGCCTAAAAGCCTCTGAAAGACCTTAGACCTCAGAGGGTTAAATTAGCTGTTATCTGAATGGGGGTGAGTAAATATTCCAGTGGTATAAGGAGCTGCTTCTCAAATTTTTGTATTTAAATTTTGTCGTACTCTGACCAGTGAATATTAGATTATTGCTTAGTACTAGAATTGGAGTTATCTGAGACAAGATGATCTGATTTGAGAAGTGTTGATGACTACCTCCCTGGTGTTCCCACTCTCAGTGTGGAGTGTGACACTATTTGTATGCATTGTGCTATGCTCAACATCACATTGAGAGGCTTCAGTTGAAAGTGAGCAAGCTATCTCACGGTTTCCTTATTTCAATACACTTGCTACACAATTCATGTGCAGCTAAACAAAAAGAAATATTAATATCTTCTATGTAGAAACGAAATGAGCACTACAATGACGGGTATAATATCTGAGAGCACTTTGTTGACACGTTTTTCACTCTGATTATTGGGGGGAAATCAGAGTCGACAGAGTGCACCAGCTGTGTTACGCTTTTCATTATATTGCCCGTTGTATGTCTGCCTAGAATATTGCATGTTTTATTTTTAATCATGTTATCAATTAAACTTATTGAGATGGGGAAAACTGTAAGAACTTCTTATTTCAGCCCCTTGACAGACAAGCCCTGCATGCCATATTACTGCACGCATGCACAAAGAGCAATGCAGTAGACTTTTCCTTCAAAGTCTCCTCGCAAGGAACAGTATATACCATACCTGTATATGCATAATGAAACTTGTTCTTCTCTTAATTGAGATGAGCTGACCCTTACATCTCTGTGCTCTGAAACATCTTAAACAGAGGATTGGCATCACTGGTTGTCTACTACAAGCTCCTTGTAGGTCCCAGCCAAGGAGACACAGTAGACCTGGGGTGTTGTTCCATATGAGAGTGAGCTTTTTCATTGGCCTGGGCCCACTGGTAATCCTGTGACACACCAAGTTTCATGTCAAAGTCTTGTCATGCTATGCAATGATCTTGCAGGCCACATAAAATTACTTCATGGGTCACAATTGGCCCTGGGTTTGAGTTTGACATCCCTGCAGAATGAAGGCAACTACAAAGGTTTGGCTCTGGTATTTGACGACTTCAGGCCAATTCACACCAGCGTTAAATCATCATCCAGGTCCCACATCAGAATTAGAACTGAGGAAATCTTGACAGTGGAACAGAGGACATGCTTTGGACTTTGCAGTAACCCACTGCCCATCTTAATGTTGATTTATTTGTTAATTCAAATGGCTTGGTTAATTTGTGTTTATTTACTTTTGTCTGTGTTGAATAGGTCATGGATGAAGTTGCCGTAGACGAAGCAGTTGAAGACATTACAATTGGAATCTGCTCTGACAGAAGATTGGGCATCCCACCCTTTGGACATTGTCAGTTTTAGTGTATGTCTGTCACACACGTGACACCCAATCGGAAAGGACCCATTTTTGTTTTTTCAGCAACTAAAAAACAGCAGTTATTTTTGCTTCTTTAAGTGAAATGTACCTTTTTTCTAGAGATCTATTTTCTTGTATGCACTTCCAGCTCCTTGCTGGTTTAAGAATAGCACTTGAGTGTGCATATGTTTTGTACGTACTGTGTTGATTTTGACCCAAACTAAAGACAAACAAAATACCAAAACTAGACTTAAATAAGACTGGGTAATGACACAAATGTGGTCACCAAAGAGGACAACCAAATGAATGGTGGACTGCCAGATGCACGCGCACATGCATACATTATACGTGCACATGCATACAGTATACGCGCATGAACGCACACACGCACGCACACCTACAAGTGTGGACTAATGCACTTAGTCAATGAGCTAAAATAACTGTATGTAGAGTGAATTTTATTTGTGCCCGATGTGTTCACATGAATGCTAATCCAGCCAGAGAGCACTTTTTCACAGCAACCAAACAAATTATTTTCTTAAAGGTGCACTGTGTAGGATGGTGACCAGAGTAGGCAACTATGCTGCTCATTGAAACGGTGCTGCCTATTACAAACTGTGTCCTTTTCATGAATATTTACTTAGTAATAAACGAAAATGTATAAATGTATTACGAAAATGTTTACTAAAATTCTGTATTTCTAGAAATTCAAAATGACAGTCAGTGGAGAAGATTCCTCTCTTTCCCCCTTTCATGTATGGAAAGAGCAATTTCCCCAGTCATAACGACAACTTAAAGTTTGGTGGTGGTAAATATTCATGAAAAATGCAACATTTGTGCATGGGCAGCATGAAATCTCAAAATAAACTACTGAAAGTAATACACAGTGCACCTTTAAAGCGAATTGGACTTTCTTTCTGTTCACAGACCCTGCTTGTTGATTGGTCTAAGAGTAGCAGTTATTTGTAACTGTGCTTATGTTTTGTATATCTGTGTGCATTTTACATGCGTACAGTGAAAGTTAATACATTTAATCACAGAATTCTGACTCTTTTTGTTGTTTTTGTTTGCACATGCCTGTACATCAAATTGTGATCTGCAATGCATTTGTATAGCCTAGACCTAATATGTTTACCATATGTTTTTTAATTTATTTATGTTTTGTTTTTTTTGGGGGGGGTGGATTGAGACTAAAGAATCATGTTACTGAAATTTAGCTGTATGCATGATTTAGGTGATTCCATCACCTTTTAATAAACATGAAAAAAATACTTTCAAACTATGTCAAAGTTTTGTGTTTTTCCAACATATTTTCTGGTTAATGGAATACCAATTAATTGTTTAGGATTAAAGTGATTTCATCACCTCTGATTTAGGTGAAAAAAACATTTTTTGACTATTTTAAAAAATCACATAGTTCCAACACATTTTTATGATGCTGGAACATGAATAAGTTGTGTTAGGTTGAGGTGATCCAATCACCTCCGTTTAAGGTGATAAAATCACTTAAACCTTACACAATAAAAATAGGGGAAGAAATCATGTTGACCTTACACAATTGGATTGTGTGGGACCGATGTACACATTAAAATCATCCAACGAATTTACTAAAAGTAAATCCAACGAATATTTTCTTTCAGTGTAAGACAATAGGACTACGGAACATAACTTTTAAACAATGGGAGGCTTCAGGTTCATATTTACGAAAGGATATGATTTTTTTATGTTTATGCAATGTTTATGCCCCAAATAAGCTACTCTGGCCTTATTCGTACAGTGGCGTAGGGACAGAGACAAATCTGTAAGAGCGACAAAAGCAAGGTGCTTACAGGCACAGCAGGCCTGCACAGCAGGGTGCTCACATGCTTAAGGGTAGTGTATGTGTGTGTGTGCGTGCGTGCGTGCGTGTGTGTGTGTGTGTGTGAGAGAGAGAGACAGAGACAGAGAGATTGTGTGTGTGCGTGTGCGTGTGTGTGCGTATGTGTGTGCATTTGTCAGCAAAGTAGGATGGGTACATACTTAAGGGTAGCAGTCTATTTTAAGGAAACAGCTGCAGGCTACGAATGCCCATTCGTCTCTGTGCTGCATGGACACAACAATACTGGCTGGAGACACAGGGCTCCCTGGCGCACTCTCTCTGCCTTAAAAATGTACCCCGGCAGCACAGCACTGGGCTCTTGCTTTCTCTACCTTAAGGGAAGTCATACAACATGCACTGTCTCTCTGCTTCATTAAGGAACTCCATACAGCATGCACTGCACTGTCTCTGGCTAGTTTGAAGGAAACCTACATAGGCCTACTGTTACCCACACACATATATTGGAAGAAAATATATGGGCAACTCACTCTCTCTCTCTCTCTCTCTCTCTCTCTCTCTCTCTCTCTCTGGCTGTGTGTGCTTTGAGAAGATCCATACAGCGCAGCTTCTCAGCTTCATAGACTCTGCCTTTACTGGCTCCAAAGTACAGGCTCATGGCACAGCCTCTTAATTAGTGCCCTTAGGAAATTCATACAGGACATGTAGGCATTCTGTGGAAAAAAACCCTGAACAATACAGAGTGGCACACACTCTCGGTTTCCAGGAGATGCACACATGCTGCATGGATTACACAATTCTTGTCACATTTCAGAGGGGGCTCGCTCTGCCTTTTGGAGATGGACTAAATAAAACAACTCTGCCCCAAGTGCTGTGTGCATGCTTATGAAACACTCCCAGCGTGTGTTATCTGTGCCTTTATGAGGCTGAGCCCAGGGAGGGTTGTCTGTCTTCAGGACACTCAGCAGGCCATAGTGAGGATCATCTGCACTCAGCAGACCACGAAGCCTTCCTAGAGAGGACAGTCTGCTACCAAAAATGTGACTTTTTTGGGCTGCATCTTCTTTTTTATTATGATAGGCCTAAGTGAACATTTGTAGAGGAAATGACATTGGAAATGAATGTGTGGTTTACCAAAAGACGTATAAAAATACTTGTCCCGCTGTCAAATCCAAGGTAATATTCCTGTTGAAATACGAATGGTGAAAATCATTGTGTGGTTTACTAGAGGATCGTTGATTACTCCCACCAGCCCTGTGTGGTCTAACCTTGGTTGAAAGCTTAAAGGGCCGGCAGGGAGCCACTGTTTATATCATTGCCATTTTGACTTTAGCCCGCAGCACTAATGTGTGTGTTTGTGTGTGTTGTCCCTAGCTAGCATGAGTCATTAGACATTACCCTGCAGCGGTAATGTGTGTGTGTGTGTGTGTGTGTGTGTGTGTGTGTGTGTGTGTGTGTGTGTGTGTGTGTGTGTGTGTGTGTGTGTGTGTGTGTGTGTGTGTGTGTGTGTGTGTGTGTGTGTGTGTGTAATGTTCCCAGCAATAGTAAGTCATTAGCGATTAGCCAAAAGCCCCGTCCCATGCTATCTTGAGTTAGGGCTAACGTCCCAGGAGTAACTGTGTGTGTGGGTGTGGTCATGTGGTTGTGTGCGTGTGCGTGTGGTGCCTCTGGAAAAGACCTCTTAATGTGTGTGCATGTGTGCGTGTGCGTATGTGTGCGTGCGTGCTTGCTTGCGTGCATGCATGCGTGCATCTGTGCACGTGTATGTGTAAGTGTGTGTGTTTGTGTGTGTGTGCGCGTGCGTGCGTGCATGTGCCGCTAGTGTGTGTGTGGTTGCATGTGTGTGTGTGTGTGTACATGTGTGTGTGCGTGTGTGTGTGTGTGTGTGTGTGTGCTTTAGCATAACTATTATAACATTGTGTTTATGTTGTGTTCATGGTATTTAGTCACGTATTTTAAAATCATCATCCAAATGCCAAACACAATTATAAAATGTTTAACATCCTTAGCAGAAAATAATGGGCTAAATGATAACATAAATAAATATGCAATTTAAAATGTATTCACACAATATAACATTATAATTTATCTGCACGGATCATTACAACATCTTATATGATCGAATTCAGATAAATTACTCAACTAATTTAAGAAAACTCATCTCAAAGTCATTTGACTGTTATGAAAAATAACATGTAATAATTTCCTTGCATTAATATATTTACAACACTGAAAGTCAAACCAAGAATTGACAAAAACAAAAACATTGAGTAGAGCTGCGGGCAGGGTGCTGAGATAGAGGAGAGGAGAGGAGAGGAGAGGAGAGGAAAGGAGAGGAGAGGAGAGATAGAAGAGAGGAGAGGAGAGGAGAGGAGAGATAGAAGAGAGGAGAGGAGAGGAGAGGAGAGGGAATGAGAGGAGTGGAGAGGAGGAGAGGAGAGGAGAGGAGAGGAGAGATAGAGGAGAGGAGAGGAGAGGAGAGGTAACGAAGGGAGGAGAAGAGAGAACAATGGTTTTATTCAATGTCACCATTACGAAGATTTCTCCATGCATGCATGCGTCCACACAAACACCAACCCCATGGCACCCAGATGCACAGTCTCACGTTTTTTTTTCAAAACTATGTGTTCATCTGTGTCTTTTGTCTGTTTTGTCTGCCTGTGGATGGAAGACTTTTTTTGGGCTCTGACGTCAGGTGAACTAACAGCATCTAACGCCCATAAATGAATCAGTGGTTGATATGCTGCAATGCATATGCTTCTTAAGCCGGGCTCAAACTACACCACTGTCGGCCCAATTCTCGGCTGAAAACCCCCCTTATGACAAGCGGTGGAACGTTACCCCCCAGGACCATCGCAAGCGATTGTCGGGAAAGATTTCCTTATCATGTGCGACGTTCTAAGATAGAACTTTGGCAGCTCAAAGAGTCGTCGATCGCAAATTGTAGAAATCAAACATTGTTGGACTGGAAATAGAGCGTCGGGCATTGTCTCTATGGTTGCGAGCAGGGATAAGAATGACAGTTGCGATTCTCTTCTAGTGTGCGGTGCACCCTGACGTCAAAATCGGACACACAATCAGGAGTCATGTAGTTTGAGCCTTACTTTAGACAGTCCACTAAAAACAAATCTTTTTTTTCATGCCTTTCTGCTCTCTCTCTCTCTCTCTGTCTCTCTCTCTCTCTCTCTCTCTCTCTCTCTCTCTCTCTCTCTCTCTCTCTCTCTCTCTCTCTCTCTCTCTCTCACAATGACAATGAGAGTTGGAGTTTTAGCCTGATAAACCAGCCTAAATGTGAGACTGGATAATTTAGTCTGGCTCCGATGAACGATACATCCGAAGATTGATGATGAGAACAATCCGTTGTTTTTCAAATCGTGCCTGTGCCTATAGGCCGGCGCGCTAACCAATCAGCGATCTTTCTCGTTGATGTGCTTTCCCACTTGCGAGCTTCGTCATTGCGAGCTTCGTTGCGTTCGTCACTCCGTCAAAACCCCACACGCTTCGCTTCGATTCAAAACAAATCTCTGCGTTGTGAATGGTTCGCCAGATTGAGGGCAATGTGTTCAAAATGTTTTCGATCTGAGGCCAGACCGACTCGCAGCTGAAAAATGTTGGCGTCCAGCGGGTGGTGCTGGTTTACTAGGCTATTGGAGTTTCTCAATGTGGCTTTCATGCTCTTCCTTCTATCATTCCTCCGTCCTCCATCATC
>NC_085876.1:2862649-2865149 GCF_034702125.1 Engraulis encrasicolus
CGTGGTTTGATTTATCTTGGTCTACTATATTGCCTTTCTTTGGCGGAAACACAGTTAGCATGCAAGACCCAGGTTTTATGCTGTGTGTGTGTGTGTAGTGGGGGGGCAGAGTTGTTTTGTATGCAGTGTGTGTATGTTCTCAGTAGCAGCTGGAGTGCTTGTGTGACTCACAGCGAGCCTAGAACGCATCACCCTCACACACACACGCGCACGCGCACACGCACGTATGCACACGCACACAGCACACACAGCACACAGCCACTTTGACACCCACACTCACCCTGCTTTTCTCATATTGATGAATAGGCGGGTGCATCCAATATGAACAACACACACACAAACACACACCACCTGAGTGGCTTGGCAAGTCCAGTCACGCTGCATGCTACTAAACAAGTAAACACACACACACCCACCCACACACACACACACACACACACACACACACACACACACACACACACACACACACACACACACACACACACACACACACACACACACACACACACACACACACACACACACACATACCCACACCCACAGACCATCTGAGTAGCTCTGCAAGTCCAGTCACGCTGCATACTAATAAAAAATAAAGTAAACAAACATCACAAGCAGAGAGAGGAGAGAAGAGAATAGGCAAACTGATGCACACACACATACACACATGCACGCACACACGCACGCCAACCACACACACATGCACGCGCGCAAGCACACACACACACACACACACACACACACACACACACACACACACACACACACACACACACACACACACACACACACACACACACACACACACACACACACACACACACACACACACACACAAAGAGGAAGCAGACTGGAGTGTAACTGGAGCGTAACTGGAGTACTGTCAGAAATCCTAGCAGCATTACTGGAGGCTTTCAGCTCAGTAGAGTGGAGCCAGTTCTCTACCTGTTTCAAACAGTGCACGCACACACACACACACACACACACACACACACACACACACACACACACACACACACACACACACACACACACACACACACACACACACACACACACACACACACACACACACACACACACACACACACCTCAGAGAACAGATGACACCACACAGAGGCATTAAAATTCAAAAATGCTTGACACCCCCTGTTTGACATGACTTCAAGGGGAGATGCAGTATCTGTTGACACACAGACACAAACACACACGCTGGCCCCTAGTCGTCCCTGGTGTCGCAATTGGATCGGACAATGAGGTCTGTCATTGGCTACTCACAGCCAGCTACTTTCTTGCCTCCGAATACTAAACGGCACTCCACATCGCTCAATACCACCCCAGTAACATTTTAGAATAACAGTTGCAGATTAAGTATTAGTAACACTTAGTAAATGTTGAACTAATTATGAACAAGACATTAACCCGTCATAAATTTGTTGTTACCAGAATGGCAATGACAGACTGATAGTGCATTACTAAATTCCCTGGGTTATGTCATAGCCTAGTAGAGTAGTACTGTGGTAATTAGCCTTTAAATGACTGTTATTGCGTGCCTCAGATGGTATGGTGTGCATTCAAAACCAAATGTTTGTGAATCAGTAAATTACATTATATTACATTACATTACATTTCACTTAGCTGACGCTTTCATTTTATTCAAAGCGACTTACAACTATTATTTGTCAGGGTATTGGTTACAGTCCCTGGAGCAATGTGGGGTTAGGTGCCTTGCTCAAGGGCACTTCAGCCATGGATGTGGGAGAGGTCAGGGGGGATTCGAACCTGCAACCCCCAGATTGAAAGACCAACTCTCTAACCACTAGGCCACGGCTGCCCACTGAAATAAATAGTAATAGTAATAGTAAATAGTATTACAAAGTATTCATAAAGTCGCTTATACAGCTCTTGGAAAGCATTAGTACTCGGCCCGAATGATGATGAATGATTTTAAGTCTGAAGGGCCAAATAAACTTTGCCTTTGTTCTCTGGCCTCAGGTTTTGACTTGACTGTGCCCTTGCTATTGGGTCATTCAATATGACCTCACTTCCTGTAAACTCTCTGTAAATTCACATGCTGGCCTTTGTTAGGTCTCTTCTTATCTGTACCTGTCCCTGTTAACACCTTGGAAAGGGGGAGAGTAGGCCTGGATATGGGGCCTAGTGGCCTGGCCTACTCTCTCCCTCTCTTTCAAGCCAATAAAGCTTGTATTTCTGAATTTCAAATATTGCACTGGATTCTGGTCTTAAATATTAATTAGTAGTAAAGCCTAGATACTATCAGTGCACGTGTGTTTGTGTGTATGTGTGTGTGCATTGTCTGTGCTCGCGAGCGTGTGTGTGTGCATTGTCTGTACTTTGAGGGTTTTGTGATATTCGTCTGAGTGGCGGAAACAGACCTACAATGATATGCCACTCAAATATACCCCAGTCACAATCACACTGCTGGTGTTAATCTTTATAGAGCTCTGTTGTCTTTAAGGTCTGACCTTGACATTGT
>NC_085876.1:2875149-2877649 GCF_034702125.1 Engraulis encrasicolus
AATTCTCTCTCTTTCTATCTCTATCTCTCTCTCTCTCTCTCTCTCTCTCTCTCTCTCTCTCTCTCTCTCTCTCTCTCTCTCACGCACGCACGCACACACACACACAACACACACATTATATGTGAATCTGCCCATCTGCCTGGAGTAAGTGATCTCAGTCTGTCTATCTGTGTAGTCGTGGTAACTGTGGGAGAGAGAGAGAGAGCGAGAGAGAGAGAGAGAGAGAGAGAGAGAGAGGGAGAGATGGAGATAGTTGCCACATTGTACAATATTCAAGCCTTTCTGTCAGGTTCAGGTTTTCTTCTTCCCCCTAATATCTCTCTCTCTCTCTCTCTCTCTCTCTCTCTCTCTCTCTCTCTCTCTCTCTCGCGCTCTCTCTCTTCTCTCTCTCTCTCTCTCTCTCTCTCTCTCTCTCTCTCTCTCTCTCTCTCTCTCTCTCTCTCTCTCTCTCTCTCCATCCCTCTATCCACTTCTAAGGCTGGGTGTGTGCTGGATGTCTTCAATAATGTATCAACGCTAATGTTCTCTGATTAACCTTTAAGCCTTAAATTAGATTTTAACTTTTATGTTCAATTCAGAGCCTTTTAAAAGTCACTCCTTCGTGTTGGCCCTCTGCCCATCTGTCCATCCATCACTCTTTCTCTCCTCATCACGCTGACTACTCCTCCCCATCCACCCATCCATCCGTCTCCATCGTCTCTTTATCTCTCCTCTCTGTCTCATTTCATTCTCACCACCACCTCTGCTCCCTCTCTCTCTCCCTCTCTCTCCCTCTCTCTCTCTCTCTCTCTCTCTCTCTCTCTCTCTCTCTCTCACACACACACACACACACACACACACACACACACACACACACACACACACACACACACACACACACACACACACACACACACACACACACACACACACACACACACACACTCGTTTGCATGTCTGCTCACGCATCCAGACATCTCTTTGCTGACTCTCTTAACTCTAACTCTCTCTTCTCCGCAACCTCTCCATCACTCCTCTGTCTGTGTCAGCCCCATCTCTCTCTCTCTCTGTCTCTCTCTCTCTCTCTCTCTCTCTCTCTCTCTCTCTCTCTCTGCTGTGGTGAGTCTGTCCTGCAGGGATCTCTGATTGCTTGTCTTTGCTTAGTTACACACTTCTCACACACACTTCCTCCCAGTCCGCCCACTGCTCCCAGTTCTCTCTACTCCCCCTCAGTGTCCCCAGAGCCGCTGTGTCTGTCCAGAGTAGCTGACATGCACTAATGGGGGAGAGTGTGGGAGTCAAAGCTGGGAGACATAGTGTGCCTCATGTGGAAGCGAAGTGAAAGCCCAGTTGGGAAACTCCAACTCCTATTGTCATTGTGACACAGCCCTCCACAGCACACAAGTGAACACTGCACACAACACAATTGCATTTATGCCTCACCCGTGTAAGGGGGCAGCCCCCAATGGTGCCCCTAGGGAGAAGTGCAGCGGGACAGTACCAGGGTACCTCAGTCATGGAGGAGGATGGGGGAGAGCACTTGTTCATTACTCCCCCCACCAACCTGGCAGGTCCGGAGTCGAACAGGCAACTTTTTGGCTACAAGTCTGACGCTGTAAACGCTTACCTATGACTGTCCAGTTACTTGACTTACCCATTGTATTGCCAGAGATGGTGTTAGAACTAAGAAAATCTTTGGTGTTGCACTTAAATATCATTGCATCATTGGGTCCCTTCATTTCTTACAAGATAAATGAAATGACTCTTCACTACTCTGCTCTACTCTTATTATTCGCTACATAACACAGATTAATTGTCTGTGTTTAGTTGGCCTTCCCTTACACAGCTTGATCCGGTGGAAAGATACTTAAGGCCAACAGGAAACCTCACTGGTAAAAATATTGTGAATTTTGACCACAACGTAGACATCAGCTGTACTTTTTACTCTTTGTACCCGCTTTCTAAATATGATACTGTCAGGATTTGAGACTGAATTTAAATAGCCTAGGAATTGTAATTATGTTAGTAGTGATTTTCCCATTCAGTCACATTTTAATATATTCTTTTTTTCAGAGTTCCAGTTGGAAGATGAGTATTTTCTTTGTGTGCATCCTGTCCATGTAGCCTACAGTATATAATATACGTAAGTGGGTAGAACATTCCGTTCTGAGAGATAGGAGGAAATGTGTTCTGGTTGGTACATTTTCAGAATGCGAATTGTAGGAAAAGTGATCAGACAGGCACAGTGTCTTTCTGTCAGGTGGGTAAAAATGTATGTATCTACTGTGTGTGTGTGTGTGTGTGTGTGTGTGTGTGTGTGTGTGTGTGTGTGTGTGTGTGTGTGTGTGTGTGTGTGTGTGTGTGTGTGTGTGTGTGTGTGTGTGTGTGTGTGTGTGTGTGTGTGTGTGTGTGTGTGTGCGTGTGTGTGCGTGTGTACATAAGTATGTGTGTGTGCGTGTGCGTCCCGTACTTGTGTGTGGCTTGGCTGGAATATCTCTGTGACAGCGTGACAGTGAAGGGC
>NC_085876.1:2880149-2897649 GCF_034702125.1 Engraulis encrasicolus
CTAGATATTTGTAATCAAAGTGTGGAGGTTGTTCCGGAACATCATCTGCCTGTATAGAACATCATCTACTGCTGTCTCCGCTGACAACTGTTGCCTCGGAGAGCAAATGAAGGCCAATTACGGCATACAGGAAGACAAGCTGGGACTTTTTGAACCCTGAGTTTGATTGACCAAACGCATAACCTACGTACCTGCACCCACACAGGCACATATACAAAGTTAGAGCCATGCCTTTTTCATCCTGAGTTTGATACTGCACACACACACACACACGCACGCACACGGAACTATGCTTTTTTGCACCCTAGGTTTGATCCGACACACACAGAATGCAGTTATGACTTTTGGTACTTTAAATTGATGTGACACGCACATACAGACACACAGGCATATAGAATGGAGCTATGACTTTTTGCACCCAAAGTTGATGTGAAACACACACATAGAGTGAAGTTTTATGTTTTTGCTCTGGGTTTGATCTGCTGTCTCAGACCAGCATGGAGGCATTCTGTTCTTCACTCCCAACTCCCTTAATTTCCTCTCTCTTCACACATCAGACTGGCCATGCAGTGTGTGTGTGTGTGTGTGTGTGTGTGTGTGTGTGTGTGTGTGTGTGTGTGTGTGTGTGTGTGTGTGTGTGTGTGTGTGTGTACTGTGTGTGTGTGTGTGTGCGCGGGTGTACTGTGTGTGTGTGTGTGTGTGCGCGGGTGTACTGTGTGTATGTTCTGAAGATCAGAGTGGTCCTCGGCAAGGCCACACTGTGTTCTGAAGTTGTGAACTCATCAACATGTCACTCAACGTCAATCAGTCTGACGCACAGTTTGATGTTGTTTACCGACACACACAACACTTCCAGCCCACCACCAGCAGAGAGAGAGAGAGAGAGAGAGAGAGAGAGAGAGAGAGAGAGAGAGAGAGAGAGAGAGAGAGAGAGAGAGAGAGAGAGAGAGAGAGAGGGATGGGTGGAGGAGGTCAGAAACATACAGGTTGAGGCCGAAACAGACATAGACAGAGAATAGTGAAAATCTAGAGAGCAGGGGCTGGGCTGTCAAGGAGAGAGGGGAGGAGAGAGGGGAGGAGAAACGAGAGAAATGAGATAGAATAACAGAGTATGTGTAGGACACAGAGTGCCTGCCATGGAGTAAAGAGCAGTGCCGGACTGTGTGTCTGAGTGGGAGAAAGACACACAGCGAGGGGGAGAGATGGATTGATGGTTGTCAGACAAAGAGGACCAAGAGCGAAAAGAACACATTTAGTCCACAGCACGCCTGACGTGAAGAAAGAATCATCACACACACACACATGCATGCATGCACGCACGCACGAACGCACGCACGCACACACACACACACACACACACACACACACTCCACAGCACATCTCCCACAAAGTAAAAGCAGGGAGAATCGAAGAATAACAGAGAACAAAGAGAGCAGACAGGCTGATGTTCAAAGACTGCAGTGTTCCATGTTCATGCTTCTCTTTGACACCCATCAGGCTCCGAACACTCTGACCAGCACGCACGCACGCACACACACACACACACACACACACACACACAGAGTGGACAAAAGACCACCAGCTGTCTGTCTGTGTCCGGCTGTCTATTTGATACTGTGTATCTTACTGTCTGTCTATCAGACTGAGTATGAGTAGTCCACCAGCTGTGCTTCAGTCTGTCTGTATAGGCTTTTTCCCACCTACTGTACAACCTGACTGTGCTGGTGCTGTTACACGTAAACCAGCCTGGTTTGGGTGTCCATTACAATCTGTGTTACCCAGAGTATGGTTGGAGTAACGGTCCTATCGTAACAGATGTCCTTCTGATTGGAATGAGTGCACAAGGCAGCAATTAGCAATTCTCAGGCTGCCACAAACTCCTTTTTGACATTCTGTCTGTCTGTACGGTATCTGTGTGAGCAGACCATCATCCCTCCGGTGTGTCTGTCTGTCTGTTTCTGTCTGTCTGTCTGTTTGCCTGTCTGTCTGTCTGTCTGTCTACAGACATCTATCCTATCTGTCGGCTCAGCTTGATCTGTGGATGAGGATACTGAGAACAAGCTGCTATAAGACATGTGTTGCCATACTGTATGTGGGTAGATGACGTGACGTGTAAATTTTGCTGTCGCAGGCTCTTAAAATTAAGTAAATTCATGCTTTCAAAATTGTCAATGCTTTAAATGATTAAACTAATGTCGTTGTTGTGAAAAAGTAATGTGTAATAAATCCATAGCTTAAATAAGTATACTTAATTTTGAGTCAAATGTCACATTTGTCCTATGGTGTGACTGAGGCAAGCCTGGTTCTCCATATTAAAACATTTTTAAATAAATAATCAAAGCTCAGTCATTTGTCTAAACAACCCTGGCATGTTTTTCAAGGTGTCTATTTTAGCAAGTGGCAATGCTTAATTTTTTTCCTGTTTTTCCGAGACCGTATGGACTTATGAAACTTTGTCGCAGAAAATAATGTCCTGTGGTGTGACATCATTTTTTTGGTTAATTCTGTGGATAATTATCTATTGTTGAAGCTCCAGCGGTACATAAATTGTGACTTAGACTCTTAAAGTGGACATGAAACATTACATTTATAGCGTTTTATATAAGTTAAGTATAGTTTTAATTTATTTAGAGATGAAAATTATAGCAATATAATCGTAGATCATTTAAAAAAGACATTTCGGATACATTAGTTATGCATGCCATTATTAATATTCGCCGCCATCTTGTTTATGACATCACCGGGTGTGTTGCAAAGTTCTTCCGGTATCTCTGTGTTGGTTGGCTCGGTTACTCTGGGATACTGTGCTCTGCTGCTGCTCACCCGTAGCCTGCTAAAAACTTTGCTAAACTATGGAGGATGAAGTGGAGAGATTTAGCGAATCCCACGGCTTTCACCCAATGGCTTATGCTTTCGAGCCAATAGTGAAGGAACTGCGTAGCATTGCCACTACTGGGCATATGGAAGCAGGACTAGGGCTATGCGAATCGGTTTCGGGAGGTGAGAGCAGGGTGGGCAACATTGACTGGTGCATGTGTAATCATTGCCAGCCCCTGTGCACGTCGTGGGAGTCCAAGTGTTGCCTTGAGACTGATTTGGACCATTTGATCGAGGGTGAGACGTGTATCACCATGTCTCAGATGTTCAGCATCTTCTGCCTTGAAAACGACGTATTGGAAGTGGCGATGCCGTCACTACGAGAGGTACGAGGGGAGCCACTGAAGCTGCCCATCAACAGCAGGTAAATACGGTAGCTACGCTTGCTTCATATTTAACATACACACGGAAAAGTATCTGTTATTATTACATCATATGGCGCGTGTTTAGATTGCATTGGTTATAAATGCTTTCATTATAAGTATTGACTACGGACGGCTAACAGTCCGTGTGTGTGCCATGTGTCCTATGTTGCAATTTTAGACGTTGCATTTGTGCTAGTCTCTAGTTAGCACACTGCTAACTGAGACTGACGTTAAATAGTAACTCGGCGTTGTCGTTGCTTGTATCCAACTGCTTGAACTGTCCGTGAAAGTGATTTTGTACTGAGCGAGGGATAGTATTAAGCCTGAGCGAAAGTCGACAATTTGTAGCAAACTTGACCGGTGTAACAGACTATCTGGGTCCTCCGTAGGCGACTCCAGACGATATAAACACAGCGAATGGTCAAAACGAAAGTCTATCAATTTTGGTCTGAATGAATACGCCCCAGATTAAAAGTGACATTGTTGTTGTTACCGCCCAAGATAGTCTTTTACACCGGTATCAAATTCCATCTTTCAACTATTTCCCCCTTGCTGTTCGAAAAACAGCAACAAAACGACTTCTAGCTTGCAACTCAGCCATAAATAGCCCTGCGTTTCACTGCGCATTTCCCCATTGGATAAGTTATAGCCCATATATCCAGAGAACACATCCCCGAATTGCGCATGGTGAAAAGTAGGCCTAGTGCACAATATTGCCTTGGGAGGGTTATTATTATGTCCATGGTGATTGTGGCCGCTTGTTCTCAAACAGCTGTAAAACACAGTTCTACATTTTGGGTGATCATTCCTTGCACCACCTGCCCTAGGCTATGACCAAGAACTTATTGGGTTGGGTTAATGTCAGTGTACCAGTCAAACTGTAAATGGCATGATTAAATGTAGACCATTATGTAGAATGGAGTGAAGAAAAGGGACTAAGCCTTATTGTTGTTATTGCTATTATTATTATTATTATCATCATTATTATTATTATTATTATATAGGTCTAACATGTGAACCCTGCATTAAACTTTTAACACCAAATCAAACCTAAGATGTCTGATTCAACTTTTTCTCTCCAGTCTGTACAGGTTAATGGCATACAGGCAGTTCACTCTCTGGGCAAGAGGACACCTGGGGAGGAGAAACAGGATGCCAATACCAGCCTGCGTTGTAACCACCATACGGCACCTATACCCATCGCCACAATATCATGGATTTGAATACTCTTTTTAAATCAAATAATAACTATATTATATGTACAACACTTCAATTTGAACCACATTCTTTTGCACTTAACATTTGGAATGTGACAGAATTATTATATTAGCCCACATTACATTCATGAAACCATGCAAGTATCTTTTGTTTTGTATTGTGATTGTTTATCGATCCTGTGTGTGATTTTGTTTTTATTTAGGAGCTCCCGGTGCAAATCGGCTGAGATGCCTTCGTATTGAAAAGGCCTTCTCAGGCTTTATAACACCTTTGTGCTGTGCCAGTGTGACCACTGGGTCGGGGTTTGACTGTTGCAGTGCTGCTTGGATGGAAACAGATCTGCACCTCTTGACTACGCCTGACACAATGTCCTTCCTAAAACTATAGTCCTTGTTCACTTTCCTGGGAGTGGTGATGTAGTGTTGTGCTCCCTTTGAGAACTTGTGTTTGAATTGTATCTCTCCATCTTTTCTTTTTGCCATTTGTCTGTTGGAATTGACATTGTGATCTATTGCAGCAATCTGGAGGCGTGCTTCGAAACTTTCCTTTAGGAATTTCTTCCTTTTGGTGGCATATTTGGTGTACAGGGAGTGAAGTGACTCAAGTTGGCCTGTGTGTACACATTCACATGTTTTCTCCAGTTTCTTCAGTAGGACCTTGTCCAGAACCACCTTCTGGAGGACTTCAAAAGCAGCTGAGTCAGGCTGTAACCAGGGATGCATTCTTTCTTCCTCAGCTGTGTAAGGTGCATGTTCACACTTGGTCATCGTTTCTCCACAGGTCCACTCGTGAACATTTGTGATGTGGAGCAAGTCTGTAGCCAACACGGACACTGACACACCATGCTCCTTCAGCTGTGATGGGCACCTCTCCATGCCCTCTACCTCCAACCAATAGCTTTTTTTTCTTTTTTTTTTTTTTTACTTCCGTCACCTCCACAGTCTCCTGTGCCAGCACCAGGCCTGAGTTGGTGTCAAGGAGGGAGTAAGTTCCGAATGTGGTATTGTGTCCAGGGCTGTCATATCTACAATCACCACACAGCAGGAGTGGTTCATCCCCTGCAGCAGCCAGCAGAGACTCATTATGGGTGGTCCATACATTTTTTACCTCCTGTATTATGTAGGCCCTCTGAATGTTGAACGACTCGACAAACATTTCAGGCCAATGGGGTCGCATATTTCAAGGAAGGGGCTACATTCACTGCCAGTAACAAAGGTCGCTGCTGGTATAGTGATGTTGCACTCCATCATCCCCCTGACAAGTGGTTGTGATGTCCAGGTGTAATTATGACCATCAATGCACTCTGTTTCAACTTTCAACCCAAACTCACTCTTCTTTATAACTGCTGGTGGAGTAAGGCATTTTCCACATCCTTCTAGGTGACACAGCTTGAAGAGTTTTTTAATCTCTGAAATTGAAGCGATGCATTTGCGGTCAGAGATGGCGGCTACATCACATTCAGTCACTCTCACTGTCACTCTCCTCACTGTCACTCTCCTCACTGCTTTCTAGGTGGTCTTCCCTCATTTCAAAATCCTCATCTGACTCCTCCTCTTCCATTGCACTACCCTCATCTAAGTTATCCCACTCTGTGTCACTTGAGCAGGCGGCAGGCTTTGGTGCTGGCAAGGGTGTTAAGTCCCGCACTGGCTTCCTGTAAGGATGGTCATGGCTAATCCAACTGTCAATGTTGCCTGTCATTGTGCCTTTACTGTACTGATGCACTTCATCAGTCTGTGTGCCTACACTCACGGTTTTAGGTAGGCCTAATTGATGTTCTTGCAGAATGTCACACTCAGTAGTACTTTCACCGTCTACCTCAAAATGAATGGATGTATGCCTGACCTATAGAAATAAAGAATATGTTTGCAGTTCAAAGGCATTTGTTCGCTTGTGTTGATTTTATACTAAGGTGATATACTGTGTAATGTGTAGATCTATTTTAGGAGTGTGTGTTGTTTTATTCAGTAGTAAAATAATCTAAATGTTTCATTCTTCCTTTGTGAAGTTGTAGTTATACTTATCTTTATATGTCAGATTTTGATACTTGAATGGGAAATAAGCTATCCTATAATGAGGATGAATATAGGGGGTATATGACTGGTTAAAAAGGGTTGGGTTTGCCATTTGGTGTAATGCAACAAGACATTAAGTCTACTAAATATAGGCTACATATTATGTATTTGTTGGGTTGGGTACTATCAGAGAGGGTTTATATAGGTAGAAAGGCTATGGTACTATACCACTGAAAGCCAAACAACTATTAAATAACTGCACCCAAGCCTGTGGCCTAAAATTTTAAAGAAAGGTTGGAAGTTTAATGTATCCTGACACGCCCACTAGCGGGCATGGTGTAGTAGATGGAGGTAGCGATCGCCCGACATTTAATCTTAACCCACCCCAAGTAAATAAAAACCTGTTAACAACGGTGGTGGGCGAGAAAGGTGCAAGTGTTCAAAGCTAACATGGAATTGCACAATGTTTTTATTACCCTTGGTGATTAATTTAGCATTTAGTCTGTATTTCATACTATCGTAGGCAACCTGAAGTTGTTCTATTAGATGAGTGCGCCGTTGTCGTCTTTTCAGGCGCAGCGCAATTTTGGCAGGGCGAAAGTTACGTTACCATACTTTGCCATACGTTGTAAAATTGAACACAGAGGGGGTTGCGTCCAATTTAAGCCTGTTTGTGGACCTAGTCACTAGACGCCCTGATGGATCAAATATCTTTTCCTCTATGTAGGCTAATCTTCATCCAAAAAATGGTCACTGCAGACCGGCATAGTTCTAGTTGTTGACAGGAGGGTTTTTCCGCTTTAACGCGGCCAACAAACGGTGGAGGACCGTTTTGCGCTTCAAGGGCAGGTGATGGAAATGAACTGCCTTGCTCTTACTCGCCTTTAAACGGTAAAATGTATTCTTGCAGCCAGGTGCAATACAATAACGCCCTCCCTTTGTCCTCTACTTATTACCGTTCTCCATAATAGTCAAATCTCTAAGGGTGGGTTGCACCAACGTGGTTTACATTTTAATCTACATTTAATCTAAGTTTAATTTTTAGTTGTGTTGCACCAAATTTAAACCCAGTTTAAATTTAGCTTCCAGTAATCTCTGGTTAAATCTAATCCATGGCTAAACTCAGATTTAATACCCCACTTAAACTGAGATTAATTTTGAGTCTGTTGCACCAGTGATTTTAACCCAAGGATAAACCTGCATTGCCTGATTAATTTAAGCCACCCCTGGAGGAGGTTTAAATGCGTTATTCGGACAACATGGCTGCTGTTATTCGTCTGCTTGAGTTACAAGATAGAGTTCCACGCATAAATATTCAAGATAGGCTAAACCCTGTTGAATTCTACAGCAATAGTGAGTTTCAGATTCACAAAATAGGCCCTAATAGTCTGTTGTGGCACCCATTCTCCAGATTCTCGTTGCTTATCGCCACATGTTGTTTCCAGATGATGGATGGTGAACTATTTGGTGTCTACAAGTCCAGTCTGCACCTATGGTCCCCTGAATATAGGCCTAACTTAACTGGCCTATTGCAAATAGATAATGACATAAATAAGCAAATATGATTTGATTTATTAATTTGCATTAAATGATGTCACTCAAAAGTTCTTCAAGTGCGTTGTTATGAGCTCAATGGCTTTCCCATGCTCTGCAGCCTTTCTTTTTGCATTAAAATAACCTCCTTCTTCAGTCATCTGAGCAGAAAGACAGAAATTGATGAGCCATAGCCATAACAAATAATTCCATTCACCAATTATTTTCCAAAATATGATGAAATTGAACAAAACGGTAGAATTAAGTAGTCATCTGAAGATAGTAAGGATATGTCTTATAATCAACTATGCTGTCATTGTAGATGGTCCGGCGCTTGTCACTTTAATTTCATGGTTGGACCCAAACAGTGACGTCACGTCTGTCAACAAACTTCATTCATGCAAGCGGGACGGTGGAGTCAGAAGTGCCACTACAACTACCGAGATGTTCATTTCTATTGATGCAGTGTAAATAAAATAAACAAAACAGAATCGCCATTGGATTATGTGGAATGTGTGTTCTGTATGCCCTTTTGAGTAAGTCATTATACCTTAGTAACAAGAGACCACTTCGTGAACAGGATTCGCTTAGCCTACAGTAAAACTAGCCTTGCTGCAGCTTGTTCTTAACGAAACGGACATTAAATTAATGTTATGCCAAGTTGTTACAATGGTTATAAATTCACGAAATGAATAATGCATTGCCATTTCGTTTAAAATCAGTGCTAAACATTTAATACGAAGTGTTATGTTGGAATATGACAGGTTTTGGTGGACATGAGTCCAACTCCAATGACGTTTTGTAGTAGACGTCAATGTGGACTGTAAAGTGAAGTCAGCATCTACGAAGCATGTTCGTTGTTTGTAGCCTAGCCAACATCAATGACGAATTACTTTTCCATTTTGGGCATTAACTGTGGTGCTACCACTTGACGTCTGGTGCTGAAAAACTTAATTGATGTAGCCTACAGACATATAGGTGGAGACTTGGTGACGTTAGCAAAGCAGCAAAGTTAGCAACTTTTCTCCTGTCCAGAGCATCAAAGGGGTTGGAGAGGGAGAGCTGCTTCGGGATTAATATTGATATACCTTCGCCGTCTGCGGGTCAATGTTTTCTTTGTACAGTCCCACTATGCCACCTCTCTTCTGTTTCTATTGCGATCTACCGGTATCTTAACTTTGATACAATGTAACGGCCGCTACGCATGCAGTGTTTACAAAATGTCAAACAGGCCGAATTCCAGACCACTGAACCCGAACGACTATCCCCGCCCCATACAACTCAATATGTGATCGTTTGTTTGTTAAATATTAAATAATAAATGTACGTTTTGTCTTTTTAGGCACACATTTTGACCTACCCATCAATGGTGGCTGATGAACATATATAAATCTAGTTTAATCCTTGATTAAACCAGTTTAGGTAATCCAGGTTTAAATTTAAGATGTGCAACACATCTCAGATTAATTTAAACCCTGTTTAAACATGGATTAACTAAACTCAGTTTAGGCCTAAACTAGGTTTAAGTTAAGCCATGTTGGTGCAACCCACCCTGAGTGTCGTTGTGTCCGTCTCCGATGCTTGCTACTGTAGAATTTCCAAGGCAACACACCCAGTGATGTAACGTTCTGCCGTGGAACATCATGGCGCTACACAGTTGCTTAAATGTATCTTTCTCAAACTTATTATATTTTAACCAGTGTCACTGACACTATTAAGGCAACTCGAATGGATAGACTAAGACTCAATATTTCTAATGAGGACAACTTTGTCTAGTGTTTCATGTCCACTTTAAGAAGCCAATGGCAAGGGTGGATTTTAGATTTTTCTCTCAGGGTTCTTCAGTCAATCAATTATGTTTTGCTACCACAAGATGTATTAGTTTTGTAGTCCTTTGGTGTGACAGCCATAAAATACATTTTGACAATAGTGTATATTTTTCATATTTTTTTCTCATGTAGATGTATGAAAATGCATCTTACTAAAGGTGAAATTGTATTTCAGTTGGCAACGACATGGCTTTAAATTAACTCAAAAGCTCAAAAGTCCTATGGTGTGATGGTAAAAGTCCTATGGTGTGATGGTAAAAGTCCTATGGTGTGACACTTTGGAGTATCACACCAAAGGACAAACAGGTCACACCAATGGACTAGATATTTGAGAAATAGCTTTTAAAACAACTGGTAGTACATATTGTTTTGTTTTGTTGTTTGAGATAAATATTGTGTATTCAAATTACTTATTCCTTTATTGGCCTTTGGAATTTATACTTTGATGCATTGTTGATGAATATTTGCTGTTGATTTTAGATACTGTCAAATGATATAAAATGTCATTAATGGTGCTTTGAAACCATAAAATATAACGGTAACAGTGAAGGAAAGATCAGTGAGAGAGTATATAGAGGAGTATAGATGAATAAAGTATGCTGTGGAGAGCTCAATATACAGCATAAATGTGCTGTCCAGCTTGAGATACCAAACAGGCACTGGCCACTACACACTACAGGTTCAATGGTGTGACAGTCATAGCATACCTACAAAAGTGTGATGGTCATGCCAAGGTCACCCTTCAGTATGAGTCTTATGAGCTCTGCAGGTTACATTCAATGACCGCATGGCTGTCATTAAGAGTTACGATAGGCTGATAATCGACGATTCAAAGACTTATAAGTGTAAAGTGTAGGTCCATATTGACTACAACTTATATTATGATCAAAAGACAAAATAATCATGTTGATATATTTATTTCTGGCTCAGTTTTGCATTTCTGTCCTTTAGCGTGACATGAATGTCCTACGGTGTGACATGTTTTAAACGCTCAAATATTTGTTTGAGCTAAACAATATGTTTGATAAACACTGAAAATTGCATTAGAGAAGAACAAATTATCGTCCCTGAAAAGTTAGTATAAATTCGGACAATTTTGAACATTTAAAAGAAAGATATCCCTGTTTTTCCTCGAAGGTTTCTAATAATCTCACATCTAATGGGGAAAAAAATACATAAATGGTAATTTCTCATTAAATTAAGACTTTAAAAAATTGCAATAAATATGAAGAGTGTAACAATGCTCATAAAACTCCATCAAGCCATTTCTACATTACTTAATATATTTATTTCTTAACGTCACACCAAAGGACATATTTTCAGCAAATTGCTTTATCAACGTAAATAAATAATCAATGAATAGACCAACATTGTGACCACTTGGATTTTTTGAAAGATTAATTGCTGCACTACGTAGACATATACCTTTTTCCCTCATAAACAATGTTTTGTGAAAAAAATGTTTTTTGCTGCCTATCCGTCATCTACCCATGTACACCAACAGGTAGCCTACATGTGCTTGAAATGTAGGCTGTGTTAGTTCTGCCAGGAAGACTCAAGTCATGTGTGCATTTTGCAGAGCCAATCAACGGCCACCATTTCCTTTATAGTGACGTGTCTAAAGTTCCTTTCTCGCTGGCCTAGGTACGGCTGGTCCGAAATTTAAGGTCCCGTTAAAGGTCCAGTTCCTGCTGCACGGCTACGGCAGGCTCTACTGGATCCGCTGGCGCAAGACCCAGGCTGATGATTGGACCTACGCCAAAGACTGTCTACCTTCTGCGCAATTCCATTGTCAACTATGTTAACATTAAATCCTCAAAAACAAATTCCTCTCTGAGCCTTAATGGTTGAACTGTGGATCACAGGGTTGACAGACATCGCTATAACACATAGGCTATATATGAAGAGCTTTGTTGCAAAATGACAAATCCATTTTGGACCATCCATTTGGATTTTGACCATCACTAGGGTTGTGGGTGTGTTCTGACTAACATGCCAACGAGCCTGGCTCTTTGGTGTAGCGGTCAGAGCCCCAGCTTACTACTCCAGAAGGTCTGGGTTCGAGTCCCAGCTGGGCAACTCTACTCCCCTTCGCTACAATGGTGTCAGAAGTGGGATGGCTACCGTGAGGCCATCGGAAGCGTACCCAATATGTGTGAGCCGTAATGCCATGTGAGTGACCCCCAGGATGAGGGACCCCAGTGATGAGTCAAGCATAGATGATGGTGCACACTGGATGGAAGAAGCATGATGGGCAGTTGCGTGAGGGACACCATGAGTGTGTGAAGCGCACGGGTGCGCTTCCCGAAGGGGAAGGCAGTGTGATGGAGTGACCATCACTAGGATGTGGGTGTGTTCTGACTAACATGCCAATGAGCCTGGCTCTTTGGTGTAGTGGTCAGAGCCCCAGCTTACTACTCCAGAAGGTCTGGGTTCGTGTCCCAGCTGGGCTACTCTACTCCCCTTCGCTACAGGAACATTTTGGGAAATTGGGCATTCCATTGCATTGCATTTCATTGCAAACTGCATTTTACATAGGTTCAAAAAGCATGTTCTCAAAATATTCGAATGGCAACAATTCACACATAGGTGATAGGACTTCGGAACTGTGAAGCCCGAAAACCCATGAACACCTATTCCTGTGTGTGTGTGTGTGTGTGTGTGTGTGTGTGTGTGTGTGTGTGTGTGTGTGTGTGTGTGTGTGTGTGTGTGTGTGTGTGTTTGTACAACCCATCATGTCTGTGCATCTGTCTGCCTGTCTGTCTACTTGTCTGTGTGTCTGTCTATTAGGATTGAGCCAACTGTCACCACACCCTAAATATCAGAAGTCAGCAAATGAAGAGGAGGCTGTGGGCTGTACCTGTGACCCTGTGTGCTTCCCGTGCCCATAAAAGACTCGACCCACCAGTTCTATAAAACATAAACCAACGCGTGTATGTGAAGTGTCCATCACCGGGCTGACCTAAAACATGCATAAAATATGTATGACGATATAAAAACCAGGCCTGACCTAAAAAGAGTATAAAATATGCATAGCAATGTATAAACCAACACACATCTGCTTGAAGTGTCCGTCACAGTGTTGACCTACCACTGCTATGAAACATATATAAACCAATGCGTATCCTGCTACTATGAAAGATGTATCAGCGGCTGTCACATCCTCTCCTGATGTGCCAAATTTATAAAACATTGCACCGAAGTGGATATCCTCTCCTAAAGAATCAAATGTATTAAACAGTAGCTCATATGTCAGAGAGTGCTCTAACTATGTCTTGTGTACAGTATATTGGGTTTCTATGTTTGTTTTTGATGGATTTTATCACTATGTTTAATTCCAGAGAGAAGAAGTGAAGTGATTGTGGCAAGTGACTTTGGATAAAAATGCCCGCTAAATGTAATGTAATTTAAGGCAAGGCAAGGCAAGGCAAGGCAAGTTTATTTATATAGCGCATTTCATACACAGGTGCAACTCAATGTGCTTCACAAAGTTAACAAATGTAAATGAAAGGAAACAGGGAAGAAAGAAGGAAATGAATTAGAGTCAAAAAGCATTTAAAAACATTAAGATAAAACATAAGGTAAAAATAATAATAAAATAAAATAAAATAAAACAAATTAAATAAAAAATAAAAATAATAAGAATAAGTAATTTAAGCTAGGGGAAAGCATCTGAGAACAGCTTTGTCTTGAGTCTAGATTTAAAGCTATCAATAGTGGGTGCATTTTTTATGTCATCTGGAAGCTGGTTCCAAAGCTTTGAAGCATAGAAGCTAAAGGCTGCCTCTCCACACTTTGTTTTGACTTTTGGAATCACCAGCAAATTCTTCTCCGTTGACCTTAGTGACCTAGTTGGTGCATACAGCTGAAACATATCCAGTAGATATGTGGGTCCCATTCCATTTAGTGATTTAAACACAAGTAGCATAGCCTTAAAATCAATTCTGTAGCTTACTGGGAGCCAATGCAGCGATCTTAAAATTGGAGTAATGTGGTCGAACTTCCTTGTCTTTGTAAGAACCCTTGCAGCTGCGTTTTGTACAAGTTGAAGCTGTTTAATGGTTTTATTGGGGAGGCCAGTAAAAAGACTGTTACAGTAATCAACTTTACTAGAAATAAAGGCATGTATTAGCTTCTCCAGATCATGTTTAGACATCAGGCCCCTAAATTTAGAGACGTTTTTTATGTGATAAAATGCAGACTTAGTAATAGCTTTCATGTGACTGTTGAAGTTTAGGTCACTGTCAATGAGGACCCCAAGATTTTTAACTGTTTCCCTTGCTTTCAGTCCCTTCGTTTCAAGGATAGTAGCAATCTTTTTTAAAGCTGGAGGAATGTCACAAAAAATGGGGAAGTGGTCCTGCTATCAACAGCAATCAATGGTTAGGGTTTACTGCAATGGTCCACAATCATTTTTGAACAAATCCCCCCTTTACCTCATGACATCAAGCCTGCCAAACACCCCCTCGACCTCATCATAAGCCTTCCAACACCCCCCTTAGTATATATATATTAAAAAATTACCCCCCCAGCTTTGTCCTTCTCTATGCCCCCGGGCTCCCTAATGCCCCCCTGGTGGGCTGTAGAGCCCCCGTTGACGTCTACAAAAGCAAGATTTTTAAATAGCTTCTTCCCTGCTCGAACGCTCTGAATGCATATCTATTGTCTGAGCACTGGCTTTTGTTTTATGATTTATTTATGACTCAGGGGGCGTGCACAAGCATTCCAATGTTCCTGCACTACTGGTTTATGCACACATCGCAAATAAACGTTGACTTTGATTTTGGTGTGTCGGAGTGGTCCACTGTGGTTAGCGATGGCTAGGGTACGCCACTGCAGGACTTGCTGTTAGACGAAATGGAGTGTGTAGGAATATAGAATATATAAGTATGACCACTAGCAAGAACATTAACTTGTGTGCTCTTATCGGGAGACCTAAGCCCATTCCTCTTTTGATACAAACAGAACACAGAGGCTGCAGAGTGCGTTCAGTCACACTAAGCCATTGTTAAAGAATGTTACAAAAGTATCATGAAAGTCTCTGAAAAGTACTCTGTAGCTTCTATCAGGATCACCCGATCAGGACAGCCAATCAAAACTGACAAGACAAGTTAATAAAACTACCTTACATACACTTGGAGGACAGAAATGCGCCTTTCTCCGATGATAATGACTGATTAAGCTGTATCGTTGTAATTGACCTGAGTATCCTCAGTAAATCCTTGACAAGTCTCTGCCTCTGTGCCTATCTTCCACCTGCGAGTGACACAGTGAAACGCCGTGATTAAAAATGGTTAGTGCTCACTACTGCAGCCTTGTTTTCCAAAGTGCCCTGGCCTTCCTAAAAAAAAACACATCCATCTCCCAGAAAACCCTCCCGTTTCCACAGACACACACCACTCCTAACCTCCCTCCAAATGCCACACTAGAACTGAAGAAGTCTGTAACAAAGGCCCAAATCATAAAAAAAGGGAAATGGATAAAAAATACTGAGAGTGGTCCGGTGGTGAGTGATGGTTAGTACGAGCCGACCGAGATGTCCTGGCCTTCGTCTAAATGGCCCTTTCATCTCCCATCATGCTCCTGGCTCTCCTGCTTTCATCCGCTTGCTAATGGAGCTCTCGGAACTAATTGGCCTAATTGGCCATTATGGGCCGAAGCTGCAACTGCCCAGCGCTGAGAACAAACAGGCACTCTGATCTTCAACAAACACACTCACGTGTGTGTGTGTGTGTGTGTGTGTGTGTGTGTGTGTGTGTGTGTGTGTGTGTGTGTGTGTGTGTGTGTGTGTGTGTGTGTGTGTGTGTGTGTGTGTGTGTGAGAGAGTGTCCTCTGATAAGCATGATGTTTGTGTGTGTGTGAATGCAAGTGTGTAGTGATCATCCCCCTCATTACAGGAGGCTTTGTTGAAGCCAAGGGCCTTCATCCACTTCATACACCCTCAACTGGCCCTAACATGAGTGACCCAGAATTGGGTCCCCATTACATTGCATTGTATTGAGGGTGGGGCCCTTCCAAATGACTTTGTCCTGAGCACGTGTATGTGTGCGTGCATGCGTCCGTGCGTGTGTGCAGCTAGTGCTTTATCTCTGGTACGTTGTGATGTGCATTAACTAAAGCAGGCTGTTGGACAGTTCATTTATGAACTACATGAGGTCTGATGGGCTAATTATCTGTAAGTGCACATCGCTGTCATACTGTCCGGAGCATGACCGACTTGACATTCAAGCAAACTCTAGTTTTCAATTGCACGACTGCATACAGTATTGGTCTAAAAGGATTAGGAGTTAGTAAGTGGGTTTAGAGATATTGTTCCTAATATTAAATGCCACATGACTACAGGGATAATGTTGTTTGGCATTAAAAATGACAGAACAGCAAAACATCAGCGATATGGAGGACCTAATCAGGGAAGCAAACAGTGGGGGACAAAGGGGTCAGTTATCCAGAGAGGGCCCAGGGAGAGAGGGTACCCAAACATGGGACCTCATTATTACAGGAGGGGCCCCCTTTCAGATTATTTTGTGCTGGGCCCTGTGAAAGCTGTCAGTGGTTCCTGGACATAATCACACGCCTAGGGCTGTGGCGGTAACTGGTGGCATGCTCATCTCTATGCGATGTTGATTAGCTGTTTTGTCTGTTATGTGCAAATGGATTAGCTGACATTCAAGCAAGCTCCAGATTACACGTGTACGACAAGCTGCGTGTTGGTTTAGAGTGATTCGAGTTTGAGTGTACTGCATGGTTAATGCCACATGACTTAACGTACAAGGACCAGGCTGATTAGCAACCAATATGACTGACTGCATAGGCTGAAATGACACGAGTGTGGTTGTGGAGGGAGAATGAAAGACGGCTTGGTGTATAGAGGAGCTAATGATGATATGACTTCATGAAGTAATTGCTGGAGCGGTGTGCTGAGTGAAACTCAAAGGATGGTTGTGGGAAGGTTGATGTAGAGTGGGGTTGAAATGATGCTCCATACTTAAAATGACGCTCCATTCCAATGGAACTAGATAGATGGGGCTATGGTTGTAGAGTGTTTCATGTAAATTGGTATTAAAATGATGACTGCCTCAAAATACGTATAGAACTATAAGAATGGTCATATGCTTGACTAGTTAGTTGGTGGTTGGTGCATGTGAAAGTGAAGTTATATTAATGATTGGCTCCATACACTAATGGATGGAACTTGAGGGATGGTCATATGGCTCTGGAGTGTTAGATGTAAATTTCCATTAATGTAATGATTGGCTCCATACACTAATGGTGTCGAGTGGAGGTAGGCGGCATTTGTACGCTTGCATGTGTGGTGTTAAGTGGGTGTAATGATGATATGACTGATGGCCATATGGTTGTTTTGAGTGCTTGGTGTAGAGCGGTGTTAAAATGATGATTGGCTCCATAAAGTATACTGGCTCTAGTGATGTTAGAGTGGAGGCACAGTAGAATGGTAGTCATGCGCCTGCTTGGGTGGTGTAGCGTTCCGCACTGATGTGACTGATGATGGCCATCTGCTCTTGGAGTGTTTGATGTAAATTTCTATTGAAAGCATGATTGGCACCATAAACGAATGGCTACAATGATCTACTGTAGAGTGGTGGGTAAATGATGAGCTCTTGTGAGTTTGGTGTGGAGTGGTAGTAAGGATGATACAAGTCCA
>NC_085876.1:2905149-2932649 GCF_034702125.1 Engraulis encrasicolus
TACATGAAATTTGCCATTTTGTGTGTGTCCACGAAAACTGTGTTCATGTGTCACGGTCTGAAACCCCCTCCATAAATCAGTAAGGGTTTGGTCTTAGGCCATATGAATATCATCATGTGATGTCATATCCTCTTTGGCAGGATATGGGAAGACTTTTTGGTAAGTTTGGAGCTCCATTCGTCCATAATTCAATCCGTTCTTTTTCATGTTCCCATAGCGGGAAAATTGCTTGTCAACTGTGTTTTCAACATATTCATAAGAATCTGGATTAGAAATCACATGTAGAAAAACACAGATAAAGCATACAAATACATGAATTGATTGAGGCATTGTGGTGGCACTTCTGAGGTAGCACACCACCATGAAAATGGCTGAAATGTCAAGCCGTGTTACTGTCAATGGTGTTACGCATCAGCTATGACAGTTGAGGAGGACTATGTTTTTGCCAATTTATCTCCATATTGATAGACAAACAAACAAAAGAATTAGTGTTCTAGGGAGATGGGTTTGTCTGCTCTGTTTTTTCTCCTAAAAAAGTGCCGACTTGTTCCCCTGCACTGTTGAGTAACACAGCTGACTTTTTGAAAGTGTTCTTGTGCTATTGATCCCTTATGTGTTGGAAAAATCCTATGAACAGACACTAGGGATTATCTCTGGAGAGGGACGTCTTGTGTAAGGAGGGTGACTAAATTGAAATCAGACGTTACAAGGATTTATAATGAAAAATGTGTCTGTGAGTCTGTATCACAGTGAATCATAAAATCCTACTTATGAAGCTCAACATTCACATTTTTTATATCAGTTGCACTGATTAATGACAACATTATTGGTAAGGGACATAAGCACTTTCAAACGTATGTTGTTTCAACTCTGTAGTATTTTTATATATATGTGTTTTAAAGAAAAAGCAGGACAGCACTCCAAGTTTATGTGGTTTATTGCCCGTCAGACGTTTCGGGGTTAACCTTCTTCAGTGTCGGGCAAACATTTCACCCAGCAGGTGCACACAATATATACAATCAAAGCCCCAAGTGTCCACCCATCGCTTTTCAACCAATCATCATTGTTACATGAAACCGTTGGACATACAACTTTTGTAGTTTTTCTTCCATTTTTTACATCTTTCTTATTTGTAAAACCAAACAAAAAATCCATCACAGAAAACAATTCAAAACAATTTCTTCATTTAGTCCATTTGGCATCATTGTATCTAGTTGGTGTATCCAAGCGCATTCCCTTTGAAGAAGTAGCCTATCCCTATCCCCGCCCCTTCTAGGCATCGCTACTGTCTCCACCCTGCAGAATTTCAGATCACTCACGTCATGTTTAAGTTCATAAAAGTGGCGCGCCACTGAGGACTTCTCGTCTCTGTTTCTTATTGCGCACTTATGCTCACATATTCTTGTTTTAAGTTCTCGTTTAGTTTTACCAACATACATGAGATTACATGGACACTTCAAAACATATACAACAAACTGCGTTCTGCATGTGATTCTGCCCCTAACAGAAAAGTTCCGCCCCGTCTTAGGATGAGTGATAGACTTCAGTTTCAACATATTGTGACACTGTACACAATTATGGCACGGAACATTACCGTTAGGTACAACAGATAGAAAATGTGACGTGGGTCTTTTGGGTAGATCAGTTTTCACTAATGAGTCTCTGAGACTGGATGACATTTTATAAAAATATTGCGGGCGTGTCTGAAACTCTGATATGCATGTGGATCGCTCTCAAGGATGTGCCAGTATTTCTCAATGACAAGTTTAACTGACTGTGATATCGGGCTATAAGTAGACACCATTGCCACTCCCTCTGACTTTACCTTAGTGCTAGGGCTTAACAGTTGTATTCTAGGCATATATATTCTATATATATGTGTTTGAAATGACATAGTATTTGTCCATAACACTGTTGACAAAATAATCAAGCAAATGTTCGCTTTCATAAGAATATTTATCAAATGATTTAAGATTAAGCTTGGCAATTTGTTTGTTTGGAAACTTAAATGTATACACTATGGAAACATCTAGGTCATTTATTTGAAGAAAAAAACTGATAATGGACATTTCACGTTTGCCAAAAGCGCACTGGAAACATAGAGTGACCCATGTGTTTGTGCCCAGCGTAGTCACTATGCACTCTGTGTTTGATTATGACCTCAAAAAAACGTTCCACAGTGTCTGACAGTGGCGTGTGTATTTCATATTGAAAATTATTCAGGCAACTTTCTCCCAGTAAGACTGATTTTTAAACATTCTTCTACAGGGCTGTGGGAGCTTCACCCTGCTCACTCATTTCAGTCCCCAAGCCAAGCGCGCGCAATGTGTGTGTGTGTGTGTGTGTGTGTGTGTGTGTGTGTGTGTGTGTGTGTGTGTGTGTGTGTGTGTGTGTGTGTGTGTCTGTGTGTGCGTGCGTGCGTGCGTGTGTGTGTGTGTGTGTGTGTGTGTGTGTGTGTGTGCGTGCGTGCGTGCGTGCGTGCGTGCGTGTGTGTGTGTGTGTTTGTGTGTGTGTGTGTGTGTGCGCGCGCGCCTCAGTTGGAGCTATCACAGTAGTTCACTCCTCAAGCCAAAAGGCTTCTGTCTGTGTATGTGTGTGTGTGTGTGTGTGTGTGTGTGTGTGTGTGTGTGTGTGTGTGTGTGTGTGTGTGTGTGTGTGTGTGTGTGTGTGTGCGTGTGCGCTCTCTGAGTTCCCACAGCCAAAATACTTAACTCACCCACTGTGGTACTACTCCCTTGACAGACATTGAAAGTTATTTCTTTTGAAATTCTTTTGAGAAAGACTTCCAGAATAGTCTAGAAGGTGTGTCGACACTTTGTGTATTATTTTTTATTTCCTCTCTGCCTTTGCTATCTCCAAAATGTCTTTGTGAGCAAAGAAACCCATTTCACAACAAGCTGCCAAGACTACAGTACAGCCTCAATGCCAGACAGACGTGAGAATAGAGAGAATAGACTGTAGGCTTCAATGCCAGAGAGAAAGAGGAAGAGAGAGAGGGAGGCAGAGAAAGAGAGACAGAGGGGGAGAAGGGGGGAGAAAGAGAGGGAGAGACAGAGAGAGGAGATGTGAGAAAGAGAAAAAGGGAAAAGATAATAGAGGAGAGGAGAGCAGAACATATGAGAAAAAAAGAGCGAGTGGAGAAGGGTGGATGGGGAAAGGATGGAAAGAGAAAGAATAAACAAACGAATGAACGAACAAACAAATGAATAAACAAACAAATGAGAGAGAGAGAGAGAGAGAGAGAGAGAGAGAGAGAGAGAGAGAGAGAGAGAGAGAGAGAGAGAGAGAGAGAGATGGAGAGAGAGATGGCAGCAGCCATGCCATGGACACAGGGACAACTAAATAGAGAGTAGGAATGCAGACAGAGAGGGCAGTGAGTGGCTGGGTGGAGGTGGTATTCAAAGATTGGTGTTTCCTCCGCAGTTTACCACCAAACTTCCTAGCCATGTACTGTAGCAGGTGCCAAAACATGATTTCTCTCCGCCCTTCACACCACTGCCAATGGCCACGGCACCAGAGACTGGCGTGCTGCCTGGCATGGTGACCTTGGTAACTGCCCTTCACACCAGGAGACTGGCGAGGTGACCATTGCAACTACAGTACACTGGCATGGTGACCAGGGTCGGATTACTGCACAGGCTAGACATGGCTGCAGCCTTGGGGTCTCCACCTGCCAGGCGGGCCCTGATTGGCAAAAAGTGAAAAAATGGCAGAATTGTGACAGGATGCAATATACAAAAATCATGTCTCATGTGATCCCCATATGATCAACTGTTACACACCATATGATCACACATACGATCACTCTTTTTGAATCATTAACCAGGCAAAAAAAATTGGCGCGCAAGAGCATGCATTTGCCATCTAAAACTGCCGCTGCACTCAAAACCGCACCCTTGTGGCAACCTGACAGTTAGGCTTAGGGCAGGGTCTAGATTTAGGTCTAGGTGACGGACGGCATCAACATAACACGTGACGGGTAGAACTATGACCTTGACGTTCAACAGTACCACTTGGTCAAATGGCATCGAAAAAATTATGCCGGGGGATGAGACTGTGCTTTACTATTATATTATCATGGCAGGTCAGCCCAGAACCCAGAGTGGATCTTGTTATACGAGCTTCAGCTTGTTCTAGAGCAGTGGTTCTCAACCTTTTTTGTGTAAACGCCCACTTCATCATAAGCCTCACAGCGCCCCCTTAACCTCATCATAAACCTGCCAACGCCCCCTTTAAAAATAAAACAGCCTAATGCCCACCAATGGAAACTAAGCACCAGGGTTAGTAACGTAATGTAAGTCTCAGCTGTATCCTTCTCAACAGCCCCTAGGGCTCGCCCAACGCCCCCTGGGGGGCTGTAGCACCCCTGTTGAGACACTATTCTATATAGAGCTTGAAAGTGCCGCCCCTTAGTTCCGCGTTTCACGGGACCTAAGCTGACCATCTAACAACATGGTAGCGAGTAAATATCTTCTGATCTCAGTCACGATATGCGCTGGGCTACAAATATGCTGTTTAAGAGGCTAGATAAAGATTATTCATGCAGAAGTATCAATGTTTTGTTCCGAGGCCGTCGGCATGAAAAATGTGAAGAAACACAGCTTGTTTGGGGGTTCGTACGAAAAATTAAGCAAAAATAAATAAAAAAAAGCTCGTGGCACAACTCGAAGGGGATGGAAATATCATTTTAATACCGCCATTGGATTACATGCTACGATTTTCGGCTAAAAACCCCGTTGAGGTCCCATGAAATCGGGGGAAGTGACGTCACTTTCAAGCTCTATAACACCACCAAACCCCCACCCCAAAACCACAACCTTCCATGAGAGCCTTGTGGTTTCAAACAGCATAGAACATCCAGACATTCCAACATTTCGACTGCAGCATTGCAGCAGCTCAGCAATTACTAGAAGGAAATAGATTAATTAATATGACGCGGCCTCTGTTTGGTGTGTGTGTGTGTGTGTGTGCGTGCGTGCGTGCGTGCGTGCGTGCGTGCGTGCGTGCGTGCGTGTGTGTGTGTATGTGTGTGTGTGTGTGTGTGTGTGTGTGCTTTTGTCTGTTTGGAATTTTAAGCTGCAGTTTGGAAATGAAGCGGTTTTGCCAGCAAATGATTACGCCACCGTGGGGTGTGTGAGTATGCGTGTGTCTGAATCACTCTGAAAGCATTAGGCATAAACAATTGATCAAAATCCTCTAATTAATGTATTTGGTTAACACACGCTTACTTCCCCATCGAATATTAATGCCGGTAAACATGTTTGCGAGTCGAGTCTTTGTCTCGGTGTGAAAAAATGAGACTATCGGCGGGCCGTAGCGACGTAGCTCGTTAGCGAGGCAGCCCTGAGCACAGCATGCATTTTTAAGCTGAGCGCTAGCTGGTGCTGTACTGTAACGGTTGCATAACATTACTGCTTCCCATGGGGCTAACGCACCCCTGCTACGTTACCTTTGCGCTAGACTGATGCTAGGATCCGGCAGAGAGTGTTGTGGGAGACTCTAAAATCTTTGGTGTTGCTCTTTGTGGTTACCACGAGTCCAAGACCCCCAGTTGTGTGTGTGACAGGGAGCTCGTAGCAACACACACACACACACACACACACACACACACACACACACACACACACACACACACACACACACACACACACACACACACACACACACACACACACACACACACACACACACACACACACACAGTACTGCAGACAGTCACAAGGAGAGAGGGGAGGGAGTTGGCACTGGCATTAACACACACACACACACACACACACACACACACGCACGCACACACTGCAGAAAGGAGAGAGATGGTATAAGCGCACGCGCACACACACACACACACGCACACATGCTGTAGAATGCCAAGGGAGACAGAAGAGAGATGTCAGACAGTGGAAGTGTTTGAGCTGTTCAAAGCAGAGCTGAGGGGTTTTGCAGCTGAGGCTCCGTCTGTTTTTTTTTTTTTTTTCTCCTCCATTTCTCATTCTGCATTCAGAGACTGGGCTCCTTTTTTCCTCTATGTTCTTTTGTCAGAGTCAGGCTCTCCCTCCTTCCATCATTCTTCTGAGAATCAGATTCTTCTCTCTCTCTCTCTCTCTCTCTCTCTCTCTCTCTCTCTCTCTCTCTCTCCATCCCTCCCTCCCCCCATTCTTCCCTGTCCTCCCTCTTGTCTCTGTCCTTCCCCCCTCTCTCTGGCCTGTGACTCCACCTGTGGAGTTGTCATGGCCGGCTTTCCTCTACACACCAATTAATATTCCCAGTGCCAGCGCCAGCACCAACAGACTGTGTGTGTGTGTGTGTGTGTGTGTGTGTGTGTGTGTGTGTGTGTGTGTGTGTGTGTGTGTGTGTGTGTGTGTGTGTGTGTGTGTGTGTGTGTGTGTGTGTGTGTGTGTGAGAGAGAGATCTTCACTTAAATATACTGCATGTGTGTGAAGACACCACTCAAGTGTTTCTCAAATCTCCAGCTGTGTGTGTGTGTGTGTGTGTGTGTGTGTGTGTGTGTGTGTGTGTGTGTGTGTGTGTGTGTGTGTGTGTGTGTGTGTGTGTGTGTGTGTGTGTGTGTGTGTGTGTGTGTGTATGTGTGTGTGTGTGTGTGTGTGTGTGTGTCGACAAGAGGGTTCTGTTTCCCCCTGTACCGCCGGGAGAGAACAGACAGAAGAAGGTGCCTGTCAGACGAGACAAGACCAGTAGAGGGGGAGTGAGGATGGGAGGAGAAGACCAGAGGGGAAAGGCAAGGGGGAGAGATAGAGAGAGGGAGAGGAGAGGAGAGGAGAGGAGAGGAGTGGAGTGGAGTGGAGAGGAGTGGAGTGGAGAGGAGAGAGTAATCAGAGATGGAAGATGACAGATGAATTTGATGGAAGGGTAGTGGAGAGGAGAGGAGAGGAGATGAGAGGGGAGGGTAGAGAAGGAGAGAGGAGGAGAAAAGATAGACAGGAGAGGGGGAGGTGGGGGGAAGGATGGGACAAGAAGGGAGGAGAGGGGAGAAGAAATGACAGGAAAGGTGGAGAAAAAAAATGCAGCCCCCACCTGAATAGCTAACTGTAAAAGACAATGACATCTCTCTCTCTCTCTCTCTCTCTCTCTCTCTCTCTCTCTCTCTCTCTCTCTCTCTCTCTCAGTGTTTTAAAGTTTCAAGCTGCCACAGGAGGACCCATCAGGCAGCAGTCATCGTAACTTACTTAATCACACACACACACACACACACACACACACACACACACACACACACACACACACACACACACACACACACACACACACACACACACACACACACACACACACACACACACACACACACACACACACACACACACACACACACACAAGGAGCACTCGTTTGATTTCAGAAAGGCGTGACAAAAAAAAACATGGCAAAATATTCTGCCAGTTTCCTTAAATGTATTCTTGTAACAGCATGAAACCTTGACAGACCATCATGTACATCTTGTTTTACTGTGATTAATTTTTGCTGTTGTCAAAATCATTAAATGGTGAGCTGGTGGACTGTCAAATCCAGCGTGGCGCATCAGTGCGTCTGGGTCCCCCAGACAATCACCAAGCTAGATCTTAATGGTAAGGATCCTTTTAGGCACTGTTTATACATGTACAGATTTTTTTCTCCAAAATGTATCAGTTTTGGCCTCTTGTTTATACATAAACAAAGTTTTACACATCGCCATTAAAAATACCCCTAGAAATATCCCTCAAAAATCAATCAGCACCTTATCGGTAGGGATTCCTTTCTGTGAGTTTAAGGCTGTCTGCTATAGGCCTAACTGGAGAATAAAGTTGAGTTTCTGCTATGTGCTATTCGCCCTTCATCAGACCACTATGACAGTACTACAACGTCACTGGGAAAAAGAGATAATGACATGACATCTAGTTGAAAACATCCATGCAACAGTGCCACATCTGATTTTAATTTGGACATCCTCATCCAGAATAATATCAGAATTAAATGACCGCAATAGAGTTCTTCAGCGTTGACGTCAACTTGTATGCGGCGTTTGGACTTCCGGTTCTATGGCGATTTTTTTACATTGCAACACGCCATAGAGATTCAGGTTTGGCAAAAATATAAGTTGCACGCCAACAACGAACATTAGCGTGTCCCCGCATCCCTTTCTCATTAGTGGAACGGATCGTATCATCATGTTGGTGTATTCACATGTTAAATCATGACGATTTTAATTCAATATTGCTAACCCCTTTCTGATCATTAAAACTTCCGAACTACATACTTTCCTTTGGTTGCCATGGGTACAACCCTCCGCACGTACATGACGTTAGATACAGGCGCCGCTTCTGTAGTCGCCAAAAGTTTCCGGGTTTAGCATATGGACGCAACATCGTATTTATGTCGAAGTTTGACACAAAATGATCAACCATGTCATACCTACAGCCTATTTTTAACACCCTCGACAGTTTGCGGGGGTTCGCTAAGCGCGTGCTTGCACTCGGAGCTTATTTGAAACTGGCCCCTATTCATTCCCAATGGAGGCCGGAAGCCGATACGAACCAGGAAGTCCTTAAATGCTAACATGAAAGACTACAATCTACTACATGCTTCCGCGTTACTGAAGAACTCTATGTAATGTAAGTTTCTAAGACAAGTTTACAAACACACACACACAAATGTCAAAGACAAAGGTACTATGCTGAGGAGGCAGAGACAAGACATCAACTCTGTTCCAGCCACTCTCCATCCAAGGGACAGTGGAGCAAGTGGAAGTTTTTAGGTACCTGGGCACCAAAATGGACACCTCCCAGTCCTTCTCACAGCATGTGGACTCCATTTTTAAAAAAAGCACAGCAACGCCTTCATCCACTTAGGAAACTCAGTACATTCCAAGTCAGCAAGGACATTCTACCGTTCTCTCATAGAATCAGACAATCAAGTCCTTACCTTCAATATATCCTCCTGGTACAACTTAATTGGCATTAGACAAAGAACAAACTTTCACGTATCGTGAACCAAGCCATCAAAATTACTGGCTCACCTCAAACCTCCCTACATATCTGAGCTGTACATTGGTGCAGTGATCAGGAAAGCTGAAATGATCACAGAGGACCCCTCTCACCCCCTCCATCACTCCTTCCAACTGCTTCCATCAGGTCAACACTTGTTAGTCAAGGCTTTATAGGGAGTCAGCATCAGATACATTTATGATTGGCGAAGACCATCTTATGACATTTCACATGAAATGCGAGACAACACACCCCCACTGCACAGCATCCAGATTTGTAGCTGTAAGTATGTCAACTGTATCAAGACACTCAGTATGATGCTAGTAGTCTAGTCGTGATCTCCATAGGCCCAATAGTGTAACCCAGAAATGTTGAGTACCCTAAAGTTTTATTGCAGAAATATCATCTATGGGCCTAATAGATAGAATTTAGCTTGGTTGCCCAAAGTTGCACTTTGAGCAATTTGCATAATTAGCATAAATATATTGTTAAGGTAAGACTACTACAGATGAATAGGCTAAAAAATTAAAATAATAGGTATCACCATGAAACTTTCTCAGTTGATTACTGATGATGAGAGAAGAAAAAAATGTATTGGATGTTTTTTGTATTTTGATGTTTAGATATGCAAATGAGGGCATACATTATCAATTATGCGCTAATTTGCATACGCACCAAATCACTTTCATAAGGTGAACTCTGGCTCAAAATAACTTTTATGTGGGTAAAATATGTATATGTGAGTGTTGAGATGGTGAAAACCTTCTGAGGCAGTGGTTCTCAAAGTGGGGCCTGGGGCCCCTGGGGGGCTGCCAGGGGCCCCATGGCAGGCTGGCAGGAAAAATATGGCAAATACCCTGAATAGCCTAATAAATTGAATAACTAAAGTAAGCCAAAATAAACCAAAAATAAGCTGAACTATCCTAGTGGAATAATTCTCTTCCTTACAATGTTTATGTACTATTCTGTCTGTAGTACTTGAATGGGTTTAGGAATGCACCAATTTCATCGAGTTGTGAAACCTGGTGCACAGAAAAAATATTGTGGCACGGGTGCCGCACGGCCCATGTTAGGGGAGCCTTGGCTGGAATCTGGCAGTTTATGGGGGGCCTTGGCTGGAATCTAGCAGTATATGGGGAGCCTTGTCATGGTAAAGTTTGGGAACCCCTTCTATGAGAAACCTGGTCGAGAGGGAGTTTTGACTTGGATACATGACCCGATATATAGGCCTATACATATAGGATATGTATATATTACATACAGCGTGTAGCACACACATACATTCAGTGTAGCAGAACTAGGTCTACAGTATGTCTGTGTACACAAACACAAAATAACTATACAAGAGAAATGTACTGTTCTGAGGAAAGGCTTTAAGGCCTAAAATAGCACATAAGTTTTTGGAACAAAATATGATTTTTTGTTGCGCACACACACACACACACACACACACACACACACACACACACACACACACACACACACACACACACACACACACACACGGGTGACTCTAAACAACTCTCCATTGACCTTAACAGTGACAAAAGTTATCTGGAGGTTTATGTCACCTTCATATGGTAAACCCATGGCTCCAAATATATTTGTTCTGTGGGTAAAGCATATGTACTTGGTGGTTGAGTTGGTGAAAACCTTTTGAAGGACCTGGTCAAGAGGTAGTGTTGACCTAGATGGATGAATTAAATGTTCCATGCCAAACAGCCTTACGTGCATACACATACAGCACAGTGAACAAATCCAAAAGAGCCAACATCACACAAAATAACATGCGCATTAGGCCAGTGATTGCTGCAAGATACACATGTGCTGAAGAAAATACAGTGAAAGTATGGTGATGGTGAAGGCTATGTGGTTTTTCCTAAATATGTGTGTGCATATACAGTGGTATACAATAATTTAATGATTTGGCACCCCTTTTGAAAAACATTATTGGTTTGTCTGTTGATAGTTTGTTAAAGCAATTTTGTGTTAGCATTATGTTAAACAGTATGGAAAGAACAACATTTCAGATGTGAAATCACTTTTATGGGCCCAGCAGAATCAATTGTACATGTAGCCTAAATATTCTAGTAATATTTTTTTGCTAATGCAATGGGCTGTGGATGGTTCTATAAGCAGACAAGTCCAAGTCTTGGCATTTTGAATTTGAGGTGGTGTGGATAGTCAATGGTAAAAAATACTGTCAGCATTCTTGTCTTCCTTCCATTTGTTTTATTTTTTTTAAGACAGGTATGACTATTCCACAATGTACTTTTGCTCCTACATGAAATACTGGGTGGATTTTGAACAGTGCTTACAACCTTTGCTCTACAGAAGTCTACTATTGAGCATTCTTTTGAAGAATCTTCTGGAGTTTCAGGAGTTAATGAGGTCATCTACTTACGTAAATAAGGTTTATTATACCTAGCAATTCAGCCTCTTATCACAATCCTTCTGCCCAATTCCATTGAGCACAGGTATGATTTACAAAAACTACACCACAAAAAACATTACTGGTTTTCAGCTTTTGTATTATGTTTCTGACTAGGGTAGCACAATATAAACCTCCAGATAACTTTTGTCAGTGTTAAGGAGAGTTGTTTAGAGTCACCCATGCAATGTGTGTGTGTGTGTGTGTGTGTGTGTGTGTGTGTGTGTGTGTGTGTGTGTGTGTGTGTGTGTGTGTGTGTGTGTGTGTGTGTGTGTGTGTGTGTGTGTGTGTGTGTGTGTGTGTGTGTGTGTGTGTACTGTAGTTATTCTGCATGTTGTATACTGAAAGTCTGCTACAATCATATTTTGTTTCAAAAACTTATACAGTATGTGCTATTTTAGGCGTTAAAGCCTTTCCTCAAACCAGTAAATTACTCTTGTATAGTTATTTTGTGTTTGTGTACATAGGCATACTCTACTGTATAGTTATGCTACACTGAATGTATGTGTATGCTGTATACATGCGTTATGTAATTAATAGCCTATATGTAGGCCTATACAGTATATTGCACAGGGCATATATCCAGGTAAAAAACTCCTCAGAAGGTTTTCACCATCTTAACCATCTTTCCACCATCTTTTTCGTTTCACAACTCGATGAAATTGGTGCATTCCTAAACCCATTCAAGTAGACAGCATAGTACATAAACATTGTAAGGAAGAGAATTATTCCACTAGGATAGTTCAGCTTATTTTTGGTTTATTTTGGCTTACTTTAGTTATTCAATTTATTAGGCTATTCATCTTATTTTGCCATATTTTTCCTGCCAGCCTGCCATGGGGCCCCTGGCAGCCCCCCAGGGGTCCCAGGCCCCACTTTGAGAACTACTGCCTCAGAAGGTTTTCACCATCTCAACACTCACATATACATATTTTACCCACATAAAAGTTATTTTGAGCCAGAGTTCACCTTATGAAAGTGATTTGGTGCGTATGCAAATTAGCGCATAATTGATAATGTATGCCCTCATTTGCATATCTAAACATCAAAATACAAAAAACATCCAATACATTTTTTTCTTCTCTCATCATCAGTAATCAACTGAGAAAGTTTCATGGTGATACCTATTATTTTAATTTTTTAGCCTATTCACCTGTAGTAGTCTTACCTTAACAATATATTTATGCTAATTATGCAAATTGCTCAAAGTGCAACTTTGGGCAACCAAGCTAAATTCTATCCATTAGGCCCATAGATGATATTTCTGCAATAAAACTTTAGGGTACTCAACATTTCCGGGTTCATGAAATCACGACTAGACTATAGAGGTGCATACTGTGTTTGCCAGAGGTAGATGTAGAAAAGTACTCTTATGTAATTACAACACTAGACATGATCTTACATAGGACCTAGCTTATAATAGTTACTCCACTGTAAGCCTATGTGATGGTAGATACACTGTGAGTAATTCTACTTTTACTTACACCTCTGTCATGTCCTTTTACCTAAAGTGCTTCCTTAAAATGTTGTATAATAAAATACAGTATATCAGCTCAATTAACCCTTCTGTTGTGTTCGGGTCATTTTTGACCCGTTTTCAAGTTTAATTGTAAAAAAAAACACACTTTCCTTTTTTGTCCTGGAATGAGGCTTCAACTAATCCTCGGTCACAATCATTTCAACACAAAAAATATATGTTTTATCATTTTAGTACATTTTAAAGGTCTAAAAAAAAAGTTACATCTGTGGTGTTCGGGTCAAAATTGACCCGGCATAGATTTTTGGTTGTATGTATTTCTGAAAAGCTGTTGATTGCCCTTTGTCCTCAGTTTGGTGATTCATGGTGAGGAAAATATATTTCTTGCCTTAAAAAAAGCCAGCTTTTTCATATTACAAATCCAAGATGGCCGCCGGACAGTCCCATACACTACAATGTGTCATATCTCCTAGTATGAAAGGAGTACAGATGCATTTCTGGGTTCTACTCATGTGTTTACATGGTCAGGGAATCCATTTCTGCATTATTTCATGAGAATTTATGCACATTTGTTTGCAAAATACATTTTTGCACATTATTTTGTCCAAAAAGTGTATCAAAAATCCATAATGGCACCCAGACATGTAGAACTGGTCTTACACTTTCCATAAAGTTGATGTGGCAATGAGACAATGGTCCATGTTCATAACATAGTGGATTCAGATGAATAGTGTGACTTTTTTCATGTTCACTGTGGTGTTCATGTCCTATGTCTTTGCATTAGATTGGCGGAATAGCTGTGACTCCGACAGAATTGTTATTTCGTATATTTACCACACTAAAATCATATAAATATTGAAAAACACCAAGTCAACATATTTAAACATTCATTTTAGGCACTGAAAAAATAAATTTAGTTGACATTTGGTCTTTATCCTGCTATAAATCTCTTTGGGTTGGTTTGGACCCGAACACCACACATGTCACTATTGATATTTTCTAATATTAGAGAAAAACTAATAAAATAAATTGGGGTTGTTGTACTCTCATATCAGCTGTAATACATGGACATCATAATCACTAATTGTATCACTTTAGGAAGTATTAATAGTGAATTTATACAGGTTTTGATAGTTTTGGTAATCAAAAATGATTTGCATAATGAAAGATAAAAGACCTGTTGAGTCAAAAAGATGAATAAATAAAGTAGTATTTCCATGGACATGAATACATAGCCTACCAAGTTAGCTATGAGATGAAAAAAAAATATTTGATAAGAACTAATGTTTTTAGGTATTTCATGGCTGAGTTTTGCTATCACGGGTCAAAAATGACCTGAACACCACAGGTGTAGCCTATGTAGCTTTTGAACACAAGGGTTAAACAAATACCTCAAACACTTGAGTGAACTTCAAGTGCCGTTCCTATTATTGGACAGCAGATGGTGCAAGAGATAGCGTAGATGTCATTCTAGGGATGTAAAACAAGGTTTAGAATGGGGGGGTCTGTAGCCTACTGTGAAAATAGGCCATCACTGTTATCTTATGTTAGGAAACACAGCCAAATCTTCCACATAACTTGTTTAATCTTTCTCTTAATAGCAACACACAAAGACGTTTTCATATAGAACATCCCAAACAGCCCTTAGGGACTTAGATGTCACCACATATTCCGTAGGTTTATAATATAGAATAGAATGGGCTAACTCGCGCCCCTGGCTTAGATATAAGGGAATAGCAGTCGTCCACCATTATTAAGCGGGCTTGCGGAGCAAGAGCAGAGCTCTTGCAGAGCAAGGCCCGATTATTAAGCGGGCTTGCGGAGCAAGAGCAGAGCTCTTGCAGAGCAAGGCCCGATTATAGTAATCTCTAAGTCCTGTTTATTATTGGTTCTCTTGTACAGGGACAGTAAAAATAGAAAATGGATCTCCTCCTAGGCCTTTCGAGATAGAGACACCGTTCAAACACTAAAACGACCGGCTCGGCTTGGAGATCGCGTTTCGTTATAGGCTTCTCCGTGTCTCTTGTCGTTTTCCCGTTTTTGGCGATTTTGTGAAAGCCTGGGTCTCCATTGAAAACTATGGTGGAACCTTCATGAACCAAAGTTCCGCCACTCTAGAGATTAGAGTGTAGGAGGCTTGTTCGGTCATAAAACATCAACACTTTCACCTAGAAGTTTAGTTGACGCGTTGTTAGCGAGCTCTATGGGATGTCTCCAAATTGTGAAAGTTTCATCTCCCAACTCCCAATACTTTTTAAATGGCAGGTTTGTAAAAAAAACAGGCCTGGCTCTATGGAGAATCCCAGTCTTTTGAAAAGTGCATTTTTCAAGAGATCAGCGCATGTCCCACACGGAGGTCCATTTGTGCCTGAAAAATTTAACCTATAAACTTCATTCAAAGACTGTTAGAGACATCACAAGCATGACTCCGATCTGTGAAAAGGACACGTGCCAACTCCTTTTAGTTTTTTTACAACGATGTTGTAAAGACAAAAAACTCATTCTCATTTTCTCCCCTGTTAAAGGCTCAATACTAACTGTCTTTCAGTCAATCACAACAGGTGCAGCCAGTGAAGGATTCCATTTCAACTGTCACTGTCTCAAGATTCCATTCTTAACGAGCAGGTGCGAGCAAGCATTCTAGAAGCCTATTGTTCAGCTCTGCAATGCAATGTAATATAGTCTTGCTGGACTATGCATGACAATTAGCTGCTTGGCTTAGTGGTAATGCATGCCGCTGCATTAGAGATATGGAGGTTGAGAGTTCGAATCCCACCCGAAGCCATGTTGATTTTCTAAATATCATATGCAGCGTTCCTTGGCCGACTTAAAATGCCATGTATATCATTTAGTATGGATGGCAAATGTGCTGAATTACAGATATTGAGGTTGGGGGTTCGAAACCCAGTCAAAGCCATGTTGATTTTCAAAAATACATCATATGCAGTGTTCCTTGGCCAACTTAAAATGCCATGTATGTCATTTAGTATGCATGGCAAATGTGCTGGATTACAGATATGGAGGTTGGGGGTTCGAATCCCAGTCAAAGCCATGTTGACTTTCAAAATTATATCATATGCAGTGTTCCTTGGCCAACTTAAAATGCCATGTATGTCATTTAGTATGAATGGCAAATGTGCTGAATTAGGGATATGGGGGTTGGAGGTTCGAACCCCAGTCGAAGCCATGTTGATTTTCAAAATGATATCATATGCAGTGTTCCTTAGCCAACTTCAAATATCATGTATTGTATGTCATTTAATATCAATGGCAAAGGGGTTGGATTACAGATATGGAGGGAGTGAGTTCTAATCCTGCTCGAAGCCATGTTGATTTTCAAAATTATATCATATGCAGTGTTCCTTAGCCAACTTAAAATACCATGTATGTCATTTAGTATATCCCCAAAACGCAGAGCTACAACACTTTCAAGATGGCTGAATCCAAGATGGCTGAATTGTTTGGCCCATAACTTCTGACTGGGTGGATGGAGTTTTTCCAAGATTTCTTTTAGCTTTGTTTTCTCAATAGTACTTTGTTTCATCTCTGCCCCAAAAGGCAAGCCCGCTTCCAGCATTTTCTGTGAGAATGCATTTCTAGTTTTATTTATTTTTTAAGGAAAGGCACTTTATTCCTGAGGTCAGAAGCAGTGCTGCTGACTGTCCTGACCGGAAGCTGCCCGGAGAGGCTCATTCCACATTTTCACGCGCTGACTCACCTCCCTGTCGCGCGGAAGCTCCACGTGCGCGTGACTCATCATCCCCCAGCGCGCCCTCTCAGGGCCGACCGATACTGGCATGTGTGCTAACAGGCATCTCTCTCTCTCTCTCTCTCTCTGGTGAATGATTTCCACAACAAACTGCCGCTGGAGAGTAGAGTGTTTGTTTGCTCAGAAGGGCTCGGCTGCAAATCCCCCTAATAACCGCTTAAGAGAGAAAATACAACTCTCCTGGAAGGCTGAGCTGACACGGCTTCGGATGAGTAACGACAGAATTACAAACATTCAAGGGTGGCTGTCTGGCAGCAGTTGACCATAAAGCCCACTAGGGGGAGACCATGCATTCATAGATTAAAGTTGTGAAAGCCCGACTGGGAAACTCAGAGACCCAGCACTCCACAGCACACAAATGTTCACTGCACACAACAAAATTGCATTTATGCCTCACCCGTGCAAGGGGGCAGCCCCCAATGTCACCCGAAAGGGGGCAGTGCAGGGGGACAGTACCATGCTCAGGGACAGATACCTCAGTCACAGAGGATGGGGGAGAGCACTGGTTAATTACTCGCACCACCAACCTGGTGGGTGGGGAGTCAACCCGGCAACCTTTGGGCTACAAGTCTGACGCCCTAAACGCTTACCCATGGATGCCCAAAAGTTCCAGCTCAGCTAATTCGGTAGGCTATGAGGTGTAAAGTACCCTCAATCCATAGGTTGTATTTGAACATATCTATTGGGTTTGCCCAGTGATAATAGGGACGGAGACTCCCTGAATTTGTTTAACAGATAGGGGACTATACATTAGTTCCTGACACACACTCATTTGTTTTGAAATCATATCAACATTCAAATAGTTTGTTTTACATTCCCCTACTTTTTAGGATCCCTCAAGGCCCACCTGCGATATTACCACAGCTATAATAATACTACATGAGTTTTATATAGCGCTTTTCATGATACTCAAAGTCGCTTTAATAATAAAATAGGCCAGGTTTTCACGCTTTGAATATTAATATAGTTTAGTATTTAGCAATTAGATTGTGAATTAACTTATACTCAGAAACAATCTCACAGTATGTTTTGAATAATGATTAAATTGGGTCATCAACGCTTCAGGTGAAAGAGATGTCTTTGTCCTGCGGTGTCAAACCCTATAGGTCAGGGCTATTCAATTGGAGGCCCAAGGGCCAGATCCGGCCCTTACATGGCAAGGATCTGGACTCCCACAAGGTTTGAACAAAATGAAAACATAGATGCGCCATCTATATATGATATTACGTTCGGCCCTTTCACCGAGGGGAATTTGATTAACTGGCCCTCAGTGACTTTTAATTGAATACCCCTGCTGTAGGTCTTATACAGTAGATTTTACACATTCCTCTCAACACATCACAGAAAAGTGTCAGTTACAGATTAAAGGATGAGTGATTGTCAAGGAACAAGTTACAGCCAGAGTGTGCAGTGATGCTACAGCCCTATTCTCAATGCGCACATGCACACCTTAATGAATACAGGACTCAGGCGTAAAGAGTTCATGTTGGTTTTTATTAATTTATTTAAAACCATAGACAAAGTAAAGAGGGGAGGTGAGAGAGCAGACACCCTAGAGTGGACCCCCCCCCCCTTTCACACTGCCTTATGCAGCCTTCCTTCACTGACTGGGGCTGGACAGTAGGGTCACTGTGTGTGTGTGTGCGTGCGTGTGTGTGTGTGTATATACGTGCTTGTTTGTGTGTAGCTACACGTTTTCACCCAGTAGTGAATGAGCAACCAAATGTGAGTACCTTTAACACACCAAGCCTCTTCCTGTGCCCTTTTCCTCACTGCTGTGTGTGTGTGGGTGTGTGTGTGTGTGTGGTGTCGGACGGTCCCAGGTCTGAATATTGCACTCCCCAGTCAGACAGAGAGAACGAAAGAAAACATGATCGTGTAAAAGAGGAGTGAGAGGACAGACATCAGTGTGTGTGTGTGTGTTACTGTATGACTAGATATGTAGGTGTCACATGACTTTCTGTATGTGGTGTGTGTGTGTGTGTGTGTGTGTCCTGTCCGACCCCAGACTGACCGAGACTAATGTTGTGGAATAAAAAGCGAAGACATGTTTTGAAAGGCCACCTCAAATCCCCCTCTCCCACCCTTCCTTACCCTCCCCAACCCCTCTCCCCTACTACTACCATCCCATCTCTCATCCCTCCCACAAGATGTGCCTCTCTTCACACGAGGGGGCGGTCCAGAGGAGAAATGAAAAGAGAGAGAGAGAAAGAGAGAGAGAGAAAGAGAGACAGAGAGAGTGAGAGAGAGAAATAACTGCATTGTAAAGCAACCTGTTCAGAGTCTTTGTGCAACAACATTACCTACCTACCTACCTACCCCCCCTCCCCTCTCCCCTATCCACCCCGCCCCCCTTCAACCTTGCTGCCTCTCCCACCAACATATGGAGCCTGTGTGAGGTGGCTTCATCAAATAAAATACAAATAAAATTAAAAAAGGATAACATATAGGTCTGGCCCTTGAGTAATCATTTACCAATAATGTTAATAAAAATCATCATTCATATCATTACAAGTTCACATGTATAAATCTCTGCTTTTACCACTGGTTCATTTCAACATTTTTTTTCATGTAGAATAAAAAAAGGAAAAAAAGGGAATTTAAAATAAAAAGCTATCCCATGATTGACTCAAGGGAGGGACAAGAGGCGGGACAGGAAATAAAACATTGGGGAAGGGATATCAGCCTGTGGTTGGCTCGCAGGCCGACAGGAAGTGAGATCGGAAGCCCGTGATTGGTTCACAGGTAACCAGGAGGAGGGCCTAATCGGTGTGCTTTGACCTGTAGCTCTGAAATGGTTACAGCTGGTGTATTTGACGGGCGGGTGCCTTTCTAGCCTTTAAGCACCGCCCACTTCTCCGCTAACCGCTAATGCTCATTGGCTGGCTCGCTATAGCAAAACGGCCCAAGACAGACAAAACACGATCAACCAATCAACCGCCACCACCAAAACAGCATTCACCCAATCAAACAGCCACATATTCTCAGACAGCCTCTTGCCTCTCCTGAACTGCACGGAGCTCCTGGTGACTATGGAGCCAAAAAAATGGAGTTTCTTGTCCTTTTAAGTTTGTATTTTTCTCATTTCGCTTGTTTTTAAAACGTGTCAATGTGTCGTTTGCGCCAGGTTTTGCGTGTGAGAGGCGAGAGTGAGAGAGACAGCGCCCACTGGTGGCTTTACTGGATGCAGCAGTTGTGGCCGTTGGAGTCCTTGAACTTCAGTCGCATCTTAGGCCTGTACTTCTCCAGGTAGAGAAGCTGCTTGGAGTTAAACGCACCTCGGCGCTTCCTATGGGAACAGAGGGAGGGATAGAGAGAACAGGACAGAGAGAGAGAGAGGAAGGGAGAGAGAAATGGAAAGGGGGATGAATTAAGAGGAGAACATGAATTAATGTATGCAGCAATTAAGTCAAAAGAAGAAACTAAACACACACTAACACATACACGACGCACGCACCAAAGTGAAGTGCATCAGCAATGGCATTCTACTTATAGCAGTGGAACGCCCTACTTTACCCACACAGCACAGGAGGGACAAGTAGCCAACAGCTGCTCTACTGCAGGGCAATAGCATTACTGTGTCGTATTAGGTGCTGTCTACACGGAGGTATTTCTAAATGAGGATTTTTTTTATCCGTATACATATAAACACGATATGTGGATAAAAAGAAAAACTCAATTGTGCCCGGTGTGTTTTGGCCCTGTAAATGAGATATTTTTAAATAAATAAAAAAGTAATGTTTAAAATCAGGGTATTGAAATCGCTTTATATAACTGTTTATGTGTAAACGAAAGGCCAAAGTATAAGTGTGTTACTAGTATGTGAATAAGGACAAACGCAGGCGAAACGAGCGAAAGGTGGTGAAATTCAGTGTTCCATTCTCACAGCTCATCCATCATCTGGTCGCCGCTGCGAATCAAATCCAATGAAACATTTGTGTTGTTGACTTGAATTGGCCACCGCAGGCGAAATTCGCCCCTAATTTGCATGATATTAAACTTGGGCAAATACTTTTGCGTCGCTTGCCTTCGCCTCCCTCATAGGAATGAATGGTGAAGTTCGCTTCGCTTGGCTAAAATCGCATCTATAGCACACCAGCACGAAAGTGATTTTGTCCAATTTTCACACGTAAAAAAAGTCGGAAAAGCAGATAAGGCCTTCCACACCAACAGAGCAGCGGCAGGGCAGAAGATGGCCGAATTTCGTGCTGCAACTTTGAAATAACACTCATGCTTTGTTGGTTTTTTTTGTCTGGGAAGTGTCTAGCAGTGTCCCACTGAAACAACAGCACAAAGACATGCTGTGGCCTGACAAGTGTGTGGGTGATGCACTTACTGCCTGATGAACTGCACTGCATCCTCATACTTCATTCCAGACTCAATCAGCGCCAAAGCCACCAACACCGGCGCTCTAGAGAGAGAGAGAGAGAGAGAGAGCGAAGAGAGAGAAAAGAGGGAGAGAAAGGCGGCAGACATGTTAGCCTTTAATTAGAATTGTACATGAATTGACTTCTAAGAGCGTGTTACTTTCCCTTCTGTGTCTAAATTCACACTAGTCAGTCATCAATTCAGACATTCACATGTAGTAAAAAAAGAGCAATTCTGTAGCATGGGTACGTGTACTCATAATTTCACCCACTTCACACATATTCTTGTATTCCAAAAGTGTTCATATTTAGGTCTGAAGTTACTGTATGTAGTGTTTATTGCAAGTCTGAGAGTGGCTGAATTTGAAGTTTGTGTTGTTTGTGTGTGCATATGCAGAACTGTGAGAAACTGTTCTCAGAAGAATAAAAGATGCATTCCTCTTCTAGGAAATTCACAAACACACTAGCTTGCACACACACACACACACACCACAAGTGTGATGGCGTGACTGACTCAGCTGTGCGACTCCCCACACAAACACACACACTCACTCACACAACCAAAACCACCAGCTCCTCTGCCCCGAGGCCTAAACCCTCTCGACACTCTCACTCAGACACACACACAGACAGTTAGTGGTAGGTTACACCCCAACTAATAGGCAGTCTTGTGTGGAGAGAAAAATGGGCGCTATTGTTTTTGAGTTTTGCAGCTTCAGAGGCAAATGAAAAAGTATGCAGACACATAGACACTCATATACTCACACACAAACACAGTAAATTCCTACAAGTAAATTCCCACGCACGCACGCACACAGTTCTGCAAGACTGGTAATATCTTCAGTGGCACACTCGCACTCAACTAGATCAAGTCCGTCTTTACACACACAAACACACACGCACACACGTGTGCACTACAGCGTCTTCTAAGCAGCTTTAAGTGATAAACAGAAGCACCTGAGAAGTGACTCACCTGTCTAAGTACTTCATCAGGCCACACACAGACAGACACACACACTTCATCAACCTTGACTCACACACCTGGCAAGGTGCCTGAACTGGTCTACGCATCAAGCCTTAGTCAAGACAGAGGCATACAATACAAAGTGTGTGTGTGTGTGTGTGTGTGTGTGTGTGTGTGTGTGTGTGTGTGTGTGTGTGTGTGTGTGTGTGTGTGTGTGTGTGTGTGTGTGTGTGTGTGTGTGTGTGTGTGTGTGTGTGTGTGTGTGTGTGTGTGTGTGTGTGTGTGTGTGTGTGTGTGTGTTAACCGGCTTGTCCAGTGTCCAGTCTACCTACACAGTGTACAGTGATGCAGCAGCTGGGTTGTGTGTGTGTGTGTGTGTGTGTGTGTGTGTGTGTGTGCGCATCAACTCACCTCCCCAATCCAGCTACGCAGTGTACAGCAATGATGCAGCCGGGCTCCTCCCTGAATTTGGTCTTGAGGAGGTTCAGCCAATCGTCTACGATCTGGGTGGGGGGAGGGGCTCCATCATCAAAGGGCCAGTCCTACGGAAAACACACAGGGACAAACATAACCAGAGGGTCAGAACACAACGCAGTCCTACGGGAGGCAAAGAGGGACACACATTGGTGAGTGAGTGAGTGAGTGACCTTTGTGTGTGTGTGTGTGCGTGTGTGAGTGAGAGAGAGAGTGTTTTGGCAGGAGACGAATAGGCGTGGTCTGAGTGGCAGAGTCTAAAGTTACACACACACACACACACACACACGCGCGCGCGCGCGCGCACACACACACACACACACACACACACACACGCGCGCACGCACACGCTCCAAATGGCTAGAGCGAGGGAAGGTGGGAAAGATGAGAGGAGAGACGGAGAGAAAGATGAAGATAGAGAGATCAATAACGGGTCTACAGAGAACACACACATACACATGCGCACGCACGCCCGCACACACACTTCAAACTGATACAGACACACAGACCCCGTGTGTGTGGGCAGGTGTGTCGTTACTGCAGTGCAACAGGACAGACAGACTGACAGACACGCACACACAGGACACTGCTGGCAGTCCAAAGCAATCAATAAGGCCACGCTCTGCATCCCAAAAAACAGTTGCGTGCGCGAGCGCACACACACACACACACACTAATCAATTTGAGTGCGCTGTGCAGTTCTAAGGAGCCTGTAGAGGAGCAACAACAGGAGCACTACCGCTGCTGTCAAGTACTGTGTGCGTACACATTTGTTGTGAGGTGTGTGTGTGTGTGTGTGTGTGTGTGTGTGTGTGTGTGTGTGTGTGTGTGTGTGTGTGTGTGTGTGTGTGTACTTACATGGACTTTGATGCCTTCCTGCTCCACAGGAGCCTTGTCGTAGGTGGACTCACACACCCGCACCAGCGTCTGCACCTCAAACTTCTTCAGCTCCTGCACACACACACACAAGAAATCAGAGGTTAATACAGGCACTCACAAAATACATCTCTTTACGTGTAGTGTGCTTGTGTGTGCCTCAGTAAGCTTATTGTGGGCGGCGTTGTGTGTGCGTGTGTGTATACCTTAGTAAACTTGTGGAGCGTGGCATTGGTGGGAGGTTTGTGTAATGGTAAATGGACCACATTTATATAGCGCCTTTCCAAACCTTCGAGCACTCAAAGCTCTTTACATTGCACGTCTCATAAACCCATTCACACTCTCATTCACACACCGGTGGCAGTGGCTGCCACGCTGGGTACCACCCTGCCACCAGGAGCAATTTGGGGTTAAGGATCTTGCTCAAGGACACACCGATGGGGTCAGGCAGAGCAAGAGTTGAACCTGCAACCTTCTGCTTGCCGAACGGCTCCTCTAACTCTTCCTCCTGACTCCTGAGCCGCCACCACCGCCTTTGTGTGTGTGTGTGTATGTGTGTGTGTGTGTGCGTACCTCAGTAAACTTGTTGAGGGTGGCGTTGGTGGGGTTGTGCGTGATGAGGAACCTCATCCCATCGTACTTGATCTCTACTGCTGCCGGGCGGTTCATGTTAGCCATTCGTCTGAAACACACACACACACACTCACAATCTTTAATACAAGGACAATGTGCACAGACACACACATGCACGAAAGCACAAACTCACTTCAAGACAAACAATTGACATGTGATAAACTAAAAGAGTTTAGATGAGAGAAGAGGTAGGAGTAGATTAGATAACTCTATTAGTACCCGAAGGTAGATAATAATAATACATAAGTTTTAAATAGTGAGTAGAAAGGGAGAAAACGGAGAAGGGGATGTTCTTGTTCAAGATGTTCTTAAATATCCTTAATGTTGCTCTGTTATTGCCTTCGATACGCTTTTGCAATACTGATATTTTACAATCTGGTGCGTCTCGGGAAAGGACTTGGTAAATGCAGGGGAAGAAAGGAATCACCGGAGCATCTTCAGATGTGGAAAGTAACTTGTTTTATTGGGCAAGCGCCAAGACTAACGTTTCGACGTTCACACGTCTTCTTCAGAGTCAATATGGCAAACCTGGGTAGGTGGTGCTTAAAAAAACTTTCAGAAGCACCTGACAGGTGCGTAGGGGGGTGGTGACTGCAATCACCCAAGGGTGCCAATGACAGAGGCTGCAGTGGCCGAAACATGTTGGCAGTGGCAGTATTTTTAATTATTTAAGTTCAAACATGAACTAGCCTTGCAATAAAGCGGTTTTATCTTAGAAGAGTGCCTTGGCGTCCTGCCTTTTTTTGATTTTTTTTTTAAATATTATAGAGTGTTGGTATACAAGAATTGGTGCAAATCCATCCACCCATTAAAAAGTTATTGCGGTAAAACATACAAAATATTTTTACATTTTGGACACCATCTTGAATTTCTCAAAAAGCCCAAGGGGGGATTCCCTGGGGACTTTTAGCAGGGCTTTTTCTGAACGGGGGAATAGGGGCGCTCCACCCTCATACCTCCGCGGGTGCACCCTCATACTTATTTTTTTTTTTAATATATAAATTACTTTTTTGAGCGTCCCTAGTAAATTCCCCCCTTCACCGCCCGCAACCTGCCATGATGCTCCCTCATGCCAAAAAATCCTAGAAAAAGCCCTGTTTTAGTATGTTATTCCTAAAGGTATTCTGAAAATTTCAACTCGTTTCTAATTTGTTCCGGATTTGACTCAATTTTAAGCTAATGCTCTTGGGACTAAATAGAATAGAATAGAATAGAATAGAATAGAATAGAACAGAACAGAAGATATGAAAAGGGAAGAGTGGTGATGAGAAAGAAAGGAGTGGATTGCAATCCTTACCCCATTCAGGAGTTGTGAGAAAGTCGAGCTAATCGGAGAAATATCGCTGCAGAACAGGACCACAGGTGCACACAGAGGCAGGCAAGCAGGCCAGCCAATTAGGATTCACCAGGTGAAAGGTCAAAGGTCACCAGGGGGGCGGTGTGTGTCGGTTGTCACACACACAGGTCACGATGTAATCTTTGGGATGATGTTTTGTATGAGTGTGAGTGTGCGTGTTTAAAATCACACACACAGCACTTGGGCAGGTCCTTCAAAGGGGGAGTTTTGGCCACCAAAGAGAAGAGACGAGAGAGAGGGGAAGAGAGCGGCAAGAGGAAGGCCCAGAGAACAGACAGGAAGTGCGTAGGCGGGGAGAGATCAGGGGGGTTTCTGGGTAGCGTAGTCTCTGTGGGGGGGTTTCAGGGGGGCTTGCGGGTGCTGTAGTTCTTGCGAGGGGGGCCGTCGGTTCACTTGTCCGCGCAGCAGGAGAGCTGGTGCTGGGCCTGGCAGAAGACTCCGCTGACGCTCGCAATCGCCATATAGCTACGACCCAACTCTACACGGAAGCTCTGCAGTGGAGAGAGAGAGAAAGAGAGAGGGACACACAAAACAAGAGAAAACTTGTTAGATTTGAAGTCCAAGAGTGCACAAATTAAGAGCAAATTAGTAATAGTCAGATAGCTATGACCCAACACTACATGGAAGCTCTGTAGTACGGAGAGACCAACACGCAACACACACACACGCAACACACACGCAACACACACTACTCGGTTTGAAATCCAAAGGTGTGCAAACGCAAAACATACAGAAATCAAGAGAGAAACAATTAGTCAGATTGTGCAAAACATGAGCAGCAGATTGAAGTCTGATAAAAATGAAAGTAGCCCTCCAGATTTTAATCCTGCTGGGAGTTCACTTCACACACACATAGACACACACACAGTAAGTGCTCTAATCTCCCCTGTCTGTCAGGGCAAGAGCCAAAAGCGCTAATACACCCACTGACACCACCTTTTCCTTCTTCATCTTCACCACCTTATTCTTCTCATCTTTTCTTCACATCTCTCATTCTCTCTCTCTCTCTCTCTCTCTCTCTTTCTTTCTCTGGCGCTTCAACCTGTTTGTGGCCAAGACAACACCAGCATTCATTCAGTAGCCGATACACACACACACACACACACACACACACACACCTTCAATACAGTAGGCAGAACTTCAAACGTTCCAGCCGACTGAATGCTTCCTCTCCCTGGCGCCTTTGTGTGCGTGTGTGTGCGTGTGTGTGTGTCCCTCTCTCTCCCTCTCTCTTTTTCCAAGGCATCAGATCATGCCACTGAATGCCAGGGGCCAAGCTCAGGCGGAGTGGTGTGTGTGTGTGTGTGTGTGTGTGTGTGTGTGTGTGTGTGTGTGTGTGTGTGTGTGTGTGTGTGTGCTGCACTCCTGCTATTATCCACTATACACAAGCAGAACTGCCCGAGACGAGAAGAACGATGTCATACATTACTAATAAGGGTAGGAAACTACTAGCACCTTTTGGATTTAGATTCCACAGGCTACAGGTTAATTAAGACACACAGTGTGTGTGTGGAGAGAGAGAGAGAGAGAGAGAGAGAGAGAGAGAGAGAGAGAGAGAGAGAGAGAGAGAGAGAGAGAGAGAAACAAGACAGAGTGAGAGAGAAACAAGAGAGAGAGAGAGAGAGAGAGAGACAGAGAGAGAGACAGAGAGAGAGAGAGTCACAAGGTACGGATTAAGGAGTTACAGAGCCAGAGCTGCTTCAAAGAACTGAGATCCCAAAGTTCTCCCTTCACATGCCAAGAGGTAGGACCTAACACATATGTAGTCACACACACACGGACACACACACGGACACACACACACATCAAAGCAACCTGATCTCCTTGGGCTGAGTGACTCACTGAGTGAGATACAGGAAGGAACTGGCATGGACCGGTGGTGGCACCACACACACACACAAACACACACACACACACACACACGGTCTATGCCAGCAGCTTCCGGTATCACACTTCATCTGAGTCATTATTCCTTGCACTGAAGTCACTCACACACACAGACACACACACACACCATTACTGACCACTAAAGAAGTTACTTTGAAGGAATCAAAAATGCTGTGTGTGTAAGTTGTGCGTGTGTGTGTGTCTGTGTGCGTGTGCGTGTGTGTGTTAGCGCACGCTAATTCCATCTCTCTCCTTTCTGCAGTGTGTGTGTGTGTGCCTGCGCGTTACT
>NC_085876.1:2937649-2972649 GCF_034702125.1 Engraulis encrasicolus
AATCCTGGTTTGTGTTCAAAGTTCCGCCTAGGCAGACAGTAGGGGTCAGGTGTGGTGGTGGAGAAGGGATGGTTCATTCTCTCAACGCTCCTGTTCTCTCCAGCTGATCTCTCTCCATCCCCTGTTCACTCACACTCTCTCTCTCTCCTCCTCCTCCTCCTAACCTGCACCTCTTGCTCTACCTTCAGCTTTCTTTAACTCTTTTCTTCTTTTCTCTCTCTTTCCCACTGGGCTTTTAATCAGAGACGACAGAGAGAGAGCGAGAGAGAGTGCGAGAGCAAGAGAGAGCGAGAGAGAGAGCGAGAGAGAGAGAGAGCGTGAGAGAGAGAGCGAGAGAGAGAGATAGAGAGAGAGATAGACAGCGAGCAAGAGAGAGTGTGCGAGAGCAAGAGAGAGAGAGCAAGAGCGAGAGAGCGAGAATGTGTGTGTGTGTCCATGTGTGGCACTGGCTTCCAGGAAGACTAGAGACGTGGGAAGAGAGGCACTATTCTGTGAAAAGATCTTCCTGGGAAGAGGTGTACGCACACACTTAAGTTTGTGCACTCTTTCAAACACACACACACAGCAATGTGATAGGGGAGTGCTGGTTTGAGCTGGCCCAGTGGGAATCACACACACAGACACACACTTCTGACCTCGCTGACTTCTGTGACTGAGAGTGTGTGTGTGTGTGTGTGTGTGTGTGTGTGTGTGTGTGTGTGTGTGTGTGTATATTAAAAGTTTGGGCGTCAGTCCTGAACTAGCAGTGGTAGCAAACAGGACATTTCAAACTATGGTCACTCAGGCCAGACCCAAATCTCTACACACACACACACACCTTAATTAGTGTTTAACAGTGGGGGGCAACAGAGGGGGAGCCCAGAATCACACACACAAACACAAAAGACTGGCACAGGGGTTTGTGTGTTTGTGTGTGTGTGTGTGTGTGTGTGTGTGTGTGTGTGTGTGTGTGTGTGTGTGTGTGTGTGTGTGTGTGTGTGTGCGTGCGTCTGCATTCCTGTGAGCCGGCTGGCCATGTGTCCCCTAGGACACAGGGTCATCGTCATAGATACAGGGTTATCATCATGGCAACACAAGGTCATCTCCATAGCAACACAACAGACAGAAGAGAGACACCCCTCCTGTCTGCAGCCTACTTCTGTCATCTCAAAATGAAACCTTTAGGGCTGCCATCGTTAAGAGACCACCTTTGACAGACCAAAGAAACTATTCAGCTTTTAAAGAACTCTGTGCCTATTCACTTTTTTTAAAGACCTCCATCACTATTCACCTTTTAAAGACCTCCATGCCTATTCACCATTTTAAAGACCTCCAGAGACTCTATTCACATTTTAAATACCCCTCAGACTAACCATCCTTTTGAGCAAATTGCTGTAAGCCTGGTGTGGTATGGCTTGCAATGCCTGGGCTGTTTTGAGGGTAGGTGAGGGGTTATGCCTGTGTCAGAGAGACACAACACAAACATACAAACACACACACTTAAAGAATGCGAGTGGGTGGCTTCTGACAAGTGTAATTGCATTTATCTCTGCTTCACATACACAGCCACTGTTTGGCCGATAGCACACACACACACGCCATGATCAAAGCCCCAGATGACACTTGCTCCCACACACACGGTTTGGGCTGGGGGTGTCACCAAATATTTATTTGCAGCACTGCAGGCACGACTGCATTTGCAAGTCAAACACATATCTAGTCAAACACAGGCAGAGATCTCGCTCACACACACACACACACACACACACACACACACACACACACACACACACACACACACACACACACACACACACACACACACACCACACACACACACACACACACACACACACACACACACACACACACACACACACACACACACACACACACACACACACACACACACACACACGAGAGAGACGGGTGCAGTGCTAAAACACTGCACAATAAGCCCATCGCCCTAGCTGCTGATGACTGCCCAGAACTAAAAGAGATGTCAGCTTGGTTAAAATGTGACAAGGAGCGTCAATCAAGAATACAGGCAGCTGAACATCAACACCACACACACACACAGGCATGCACGCATGCACGCACGCAGTGAGTTGAAGATCTACCAGGCCCGCAGTGAGTGTTTACATTGAATAAAAACACACACACGGTGTGCAGCGGGCTTGAACATTCACACCAACATTTTTCTTTAACATATAGATGAAACAACAGAGGCCGTTTGGGCAATGTTAACCCCTGGGTGAATTTCCAATTCATTTTCAACTAGCCCTCTCTATCTCCCTCTCTATCCCTCCCTCCATGAGAAGTTCTGAGTATTTGTGCACAATTCTGAGCACACAATAGCTGAGCAGGTAACCATGGCAGGCAAACACGCGCACACAAACGTGCACATAGTCCTGCACACACACACACACCTCTTGCTGGCAGCGTTGACGAAAAGGCTCAGTACATTTATGCGGCTGCCACACTCACTCACACACACACACACACACACACACACACACACACACACACACACACACACAAACACACACACACACACACACACACACACACACACACACACACACACACACACACACACACACACACACACACACACACACACACACACACACACAGGCTCAGTACTTTTCAGCACTGCTCACCTGACACACACAGACACTCACACAGACACACACACTTAAAACTAGCGGCTCATCGGCTTTTAGCACCACTTGTTCTTTTGGGCAGAACACCAAGCACAAGCACAAGCACAAACACATTATTAAGTGTAAGTCGATAAATCATGTGTGGGTTTTAGTGAGTACAATGTGTGTGCCAGTGTGTGTGTGTGTGAAATGCATGGCATGGCATGTTCAGGGCAAGACCTGCCACACACAGTCACACCACACTGCAGGCACTGAACACGAGGCACTGTTGGATCACAGCCAGGGACAGATGCGGGCACACACACACAGTGTGTGAGTGGTCGTGACACAGCAGACCTGCAGCAGCTCAGCATTGGTGGTCACACTGAATAACCTTGAGGTCACTGGATCCATAACCCACACCTCTGCAGAGTGTATACGTGTGTGTGTGTGACCGAGAGAGAGAGAGAGAGAGAGAGAGAGAGAGAGAGAGAGAGAGAGAGAGAGAGAGAGAGAGAGAGAGAGAGAGAGAGAGAGAGAGAGAGAGAGAGAGAGAGAGAGAGAGAGAGAGGACTGGGGTAAGTAGACCACACACACACACACACACACACACACACACACACACAGAGAGAAAGAGAAGTGAGAAGAGAAAGAAGTGTGAGAAAGAGAGAAACAGCTGTGCCATGAGGTGGCCAAGCTTATTTGCCTACGCACACACACGCACAGACACACTTGAAGAGGCCTAATCTGCCATCTTATTTAGTAGAAGGTCAGGCTGAGTACACACAGTGGATGGCGCAGCACCAGCGTTTATGTGTGTGTGGATATTTGGTAGAACCACCAGGTGCGACTTCAATGAGTGTGAGTGTGATCACACGTGTGTGTGTGTGTGTGTGTGTGTGTGTACAGTGTGTCAGAGTGAAAGTGAAAGTGAGAGTGAGTGAGAGAGAGAGAGGCGTTTTCAGGACTGCTCCATTGTGTGTGTGTGTTTGGCAGAGATGCTTGAGATGATGTGTTGGTGCATCCAAGGACTGTGTGCGTGTGTGCGCGCGTGTCTGTGTGAGTTAGAGCAGCTTTAGATGATGGGACTGGTGCGTAAAGCAGCCCCCAGAGGAGTCTGCCACAACTAAGCAGTAATGAAAAACACACCATCCTGTCACTCAACAAGCCATTTAACAAAGTGTTCACCTGGAGTAAATGACAAAAGAGAGAGAGAGAGCGAGAGAGCGAGAGCGAGAGCGAGAGCGAGAGAGAGAGAGAGCGAGAGCGAGAGCGAGAGAGAGGGAGAGCAAGCACAATAGCCAGTGAGAGAGGAAGAGGAAGATAAAGAATAGAGTAATGAAGAGAAAAGAACAGCGAGGGGAAGAGATGGTTAGTTGGTATTCTAACTGCAGCAGTAACAGAGCCACAGAGCCAGCTTCCTGTGACCACAGAGCCACTTCCTGCGACACAGCCAATTGGGCGCAACTTTCACACGAGATGTTAACATGTACCTAAGAGTGGATGGTGTAACACCACACACAAACATGCCCACACACATGCACAGGGATCACTGACTTAAGTAGCAGACGTCATATGGTACAACCAATGCCCATAAATGAATTGAGAATTTGGTAATGAGTGTACAAGCAATGAATATACTTTAGATTTGTTTATTCAATTCAGACAATAGTGGCATTAGCTGCTGTTGTAGCGCTACTACAAAAATGTCAATGACACACACACACACACACACACAGAGCAGGTGTCACACAGAGCCCCTGTTGCCACACTGATCAACATCACAGTTTAGACACGCATCACACTGGGATGACTGCTGAGTGGTTGTGCGCGCGCACACACACACGCCTGTGTTTTAGGGGGTCATGTTGTTAGAGATTATGACAGTGGTGGTTCCATAAATATTTAAAAAGACAGGCTGAGATGGAATGAGAAGAAGGGAGCAGTCACAGGGGCAGCTAAGGCTAGTCTTATTGAATAGGCTGTTCCGTCACAGCAACGGCTAGGCTACGCTAGGCTAAGTTAGGCCAGTGTTTCTTAACTGGTGGGTCGGGACCCCGAAGTGGGCTGTGGAGGTGGGTTGTTCACAGGAGCCGTGGTGTAAAAATGTATGAATTCCCCTCTTTTATTGACAGGCACAAAATTGAGACAAGATGCCGTAATGAATAAATGACCGTCATGTCGAGGAGAAAGTGAAAAGTTAATACTCCTCTCCACTAGATGATAGGCATGTTGCATGAAATGCAAATATGCTGATGCAAAACATGCTGCGCGCCATCAAATCCATACATGGTTATATTTTGATAACTGGAATTAATTGAACAGTTTACGACAGCGTCACAAAAAACTGGGTCACACAATGTAATGACTGTGAAAAACTGTGGGAGCCAAGACCATTACAGTTAAGAACACCTGGATTAGGTTACCTAGATCCTACTTCTTACACTTAAAAAAAATGTCTAGCCTCTCTGTTGTACGGTTTCTACCTGCTATTTTACACCTGTATTTTTATACCTGCAACTTATCTTTGGGGTCAACTGTGATGTGTTAAAATGTGCTAGGGATGCAAATAATGGCCTAAGAGACTGTCCTTGCCATAACAGAACGAGCTAGGCTATGCTGAGTAGTCCACTGAGGACAGTAGCGGGTGTGCTAAGCCGAATCCTGCAATGACAAACTGAACAGTAGCGGGTAGGCCAAACTGAGTAGCCTAATTATAAGCGTGAGGGCTAAGCAACCCAATTAAGAACAGCAGGCTGCTAAACACAGACGTGCCAGCACCAGCACCAGCCAACACTGTGGCACTTTCAACAAGCCTCTGTCTATGCTCACACACACATAGACACAGAGACATACACAGAGACACACACACACACACCGACAGAAAGGGACGTGGCAGGAGTGAGGATCTCTGTGCAAGCCAGTGCAGCGTTTGGGACGAGACACTCTCCATGGGCAGTAGGGATGGCACAAACCGCACCGAAAACCGAAACCGTACAATTCACACACATACCGAACCGAACCGTGCCATCCGTCGCAAACCGCAATTCATGTACTGCCCAGAAAAATATGTAAAACAGACATTAGGAGTATCTTATCCAGTCTCTCTGATTAAAACATTTGCGTATAAGACCAATCAGAGGATGACACAATTAAAAGCACACCATTTTCACATTATAAGCCTATACAATAAGCCTATTATAAGCCTATACATCACTTTATAACTGCAGTTATATAAATATTGTTTTAATATTCCCAGAGCATCATTTATCATGAACTAAAAAAAAGAACCGTAGAGAACCGAAAACCGTGACCTTGACACCGTGATATGAACCGAACCGTGAATTTTGTGAACCGTACCACCCCTAATGGGCAGAGCCTTTTAACACACACACACACACACACACACACACACACACACACACACACACACACACACACACACACACACACACACACACACACACACACACACACACACACACACACACACACACACACACACACACACACACACACACACACACACACACACACACACACACACACGAGGGAGAAGAACAAACAACTGCACAACTGCAGCAGCAGTCTGTCTGAGATTCGAATTCTCTGACACACACACACACACACACACACACACACACACACACACACACACACACACACACACACACACCGTGTGAGAGCGCCAGCAGAGGAACTCGGTGACCCCAGTGCTGCTGGCTGCTGCTGTGCTGCTGGAGACTCACAGAGCAGTGTGAGAAAGAAAGAAGAGGCAGAGGAGAGGAGAAGAGAGTGATAAGAGGAGGGGAGAGGGAAAGACAAGAGAACAGGGGAAGAGAGGAGAGGGGAAGAGAGGAGAGGGAAAGACAAGAGGAGAGAGGAGATGAGAAAGAGGAGAGGATGAGGAAGAGAAGAGGAGAGAAGGAGGAAAGGAGAGAAGGAGCAGAGGAGAGAAGAAAGAGGGCGAGGGGAGGAGAGGAGAGGAGAAAGAGGAGAGGCGAGGAGAAGGAAAAGCAGAGAGGAGAACAGAAACAGATAAACGACAGCGAGGAAGAAAGTGCAAGAGTGAAACTGTGTGTGTGGGAGAGATGCTTAACAGTCACCTCTCTGAGCCCTCTGGCCATGGTAAATCCTAGAAGCCGACTCAAACCCACGAGGACCTCTTTATAACTAATGCAGACACACTTTCATTACAAAACGTCATTAAAAATGGTAAAATCAGTGTGTGTGTGTGTGTGTGTGTGTGTGTGTGTGTGTGTGTGTGTGTGTCACTCAAGGTCCTGCCTGTGTTGTGTTGTCAGGGAGCCCCTCTCCATCAATCAGGGGCAAAGTATGCTTGGTAAGAGACGGGATGCATTCTGGGTTAAGGGCATCACGCCACCACAGAGAGCATCACATCATCACGAGGTACCGAGGAGAAAAACACTGAGCTGGGATGACTTCTATTTCCAGCACCATGCGCAAATACAGTGTGTGTGTGTGTGTGTGTGTGTGTGTGTGTGTGTGTGTGTGTGTGTGTGTGTGTGTGTGTGTGTGTGTGTGTGTGTGAGAAATGCCTTTGACAGAAAGCAGGTCACCGCAGATGTGACCTACTTGGACTACTATAAAACACACACGTGCCCGCGCGCGCACACACACACACACACACAGGCACACCCACCCACACACACATTTCCCGTCATAGACGCCAACGTCACAGAAAAAGGCTTAGGTGTTCCTGGCTCTCTATTGCCTGCCAGACATCTATAATAGCAGTAGCAGTAGCCACTAGGCTATAACAGTCACAGCAGCACACCAGTAGACTATGCAGCCATACAAGTCCAGCGTATCGCACAGACCAAGTAGCATTGCTGAAATCACTGGACCAGTATATCAGTGCATCTCCATCTCCAGCTCTGTGTGTGCGACTGAGTTAAAGTAGGGGTTCCCAAACTTTACCCCCACAAGGCCTTCCATATACCAGTAGGTTCCAGTCAAGGCCGCCCTGATCTGGGCCGTGCCCATGCCATGTCGTTTTTACTATTCACAAGTCGATTGGAGTTGGTGCTTCTCTAGACCCATTTAAGTAGTATGGAAAGCATACATTATAAGGAAGAAAATGATAACAGCCACAGCATATCTTCCATCTTAGCTTCTGACTTATTTTTTTTTATTTTCGGATTACTTTAGCTAGTTTAGTTTAGTTAGTAGTTTGCCAAAAGGCCGTCTGCACAGTGCACACTGGCTTCACACTGCAATTGCCTGTAGGTTTACCTTACTAACGAGCCTACTTACATGAATGCCAGTAGACCAACTCGTACAGTATAAGGGCTGTCTAGACTTCTATGACGCCTATAGTCGATTTAGCCTACTTATAGATTTACTTCTGGGCTACTTACGCATGGAGATTTTATCATATGCCATCTGTGCTGCCAATACACTTTATAATATTTACAAGTGTATGGATGGTCTAGTGACGCAGTAATAGGCAAGTTTATGATTCAGATTATCTTGTAATGGGCATGCATGCAGGTATAAGCTTGCAGCTTGTCAGTGCATGTTACCAGGCCTAATAGGCCTAATAGGCCTAATAGGCACACTTTTATACAGACTACACACACTTCCACTATGGGCAGACATGTTGAACTTTTCACAGAAGTAGTTCTCCAAACCCGAGAGCAGCATGTCAACTTCCACTTTGAAATGTGTACTCTGAGCATACAGCACTTGCTTTGACAGTGTTGTTTTATAGTAAGCATACTTTTGCCGGTAATTGTTGCTTTGTTGACCCTTGTACACAACACATTTGAACAATAAAGTAGGTTTTTATAAGAACAAGAAGAAACACTACATGCACGCGCGCGCGCGCGCACACGCACACACACACACACACACACACACACACACACACACACACGAGTAGACAGAGCCGATTAGCATGTTTCTGCACCGTATGCAAATACCACAGATGCCTGCAGACAAGCACTGGTGTGGTTTAGTACAGTGCAGTAGGCTACAGTACGAAAGCCCCTTCAGCAGATATATCAGATGTAACACAGAGATATCTACAGTGCAGCTGACTGTTCTTCCCCTACTTCACTGCATGGCAGGGGGGTCAGCTGTACAGAGCAGGCTTCAAGTCCAGTTCCTAAGACCAGTTGTTTAAAAAAAAAAAAAAAAACCCAAACCTGAAAGATTTGACATTTTTACTCTTTGGGATCGAAGTTAACGAGGTCATATGTACAGCTTCTGAGTGCAGATGCAAAATAAGAAATAGGAACCACCAGAGGCCAAGAGAGTTTTTGAGAAGGTCATTTGTTTACTTCCTTTCCCGTAGCATGGCAGGGCAGGGTTCGGCTGACTCTGTGGGACACAGCCCGACGCACGGCATGACTGTGCAACTCAACTCTGCTGTGCAACTCCCACCGTACGGCCTACTGTACTTCCGCACTGGCTGGGCCTAGTTTAAAACTAGATGATGACGGTCTAGTACCGAAACGTGGTTATTAAAGAAAGAACAGCGAAATGGTCAGTGTGCGGGAGTTTCTTTAAGTTGTTGCTGAGTGACCCATGCGCCATCTCCGACGCACCTGCCAGCTGAGGTGTGCGAAAAAAGTCGAAGTTTAACGGGGTTTAACACTACACCATGTATGGGACATGCACTACAATATCCCATCTCACACCAACTGAGAGCAGTCCAGTCCAGGGCTGTACGCTTAGCTTTTTCACGCTCCTCAATGAAAAAATGTTTGGAGCACAGATAAACTTAGAAATTTAGGAGCAGTAGAGCACTACGAAATTTCACAAATTTTCCTTGTGTAAAATACTGTGCTTATAGCAGCATTGCTTACTGCAGCAGTAATGCAATCTAGTAACCTTCTCAGAGCAAACATCACAGTGCCCAACGTTTGTGCTGGCTAGCATGACAGTTATCTGAACGTGTGATGTTTGAGGCTAGGGCACTACCTAGCTATCTCTCCATCAGTGTTTCAGGCTACTTCCAGTCTGTCAATCACTCACGACTCCGAAGTCAGTTACCCGTTGCAATGCCAGGTGTGATGGACGGGGCACGTCTGCTATGCTGCCAGGTGGAATGCAAGGAACTAGTGGCAGCCAAGCTTATCGCAACTTCAAAGCATAACCTCAAGTTCATGACTCGTCTTCACAGCTATGCCTGTAAACAGCCATGTAGGCCTACCACTGCATTCCTCAACATAAAGTGACAATAACAGAGCAAGACAGTGACACATGTGGCACACGGTTTATGCAAAGCATTTTTATACACGCTAAGTCTCAAAGTGCTAGCCTTCCTGTTTGGCCTCATAAACAGACTATGGTCATATTGAACAGGGTGTGACACTTTACGACCTCCTTTATTGAAATGTTTCGTGGGCTTTGTTTGTAATGGGCAGGCAAGACTGGAATTCCTCCCTCACCGTTCTGGTTTGATTTTAAGCTGCCTTGTAGAGCTCTCTTCTCACAAGACATAATAGACGTGTGAAACAGTTTTGGTTTGGGTATGGAAATAGTCTAATTTGAACGGAGTAGCCTACCGCGCCTGTCAAAGAGGCCCAATACAAAGCGTCCCCAGCCAACACAATAACCCCATTGGGCATTGCCCAGTGCAAACTCTAGCCTAGAACTACACACTTGGGAAACTTCCTGGTTTTAGTGACAAACTCAAGCGCACCAAAACACGAGGCACATCCGCTCCGATGACGTCAAACATGTTCCCCCATGTCATCCACTGTGTGTGTGTGATCAAAGATCACCAGCCCAGAACAGAAGAAGATCCCGCCCAGACCTTTCGCTCACGGTCATGGAAACAGGCGGCCAATGCTAGTTCCGAGCAGAGGGAGCTCAATTGACGCACGCTCGCCAGTGACCCTGCCTAGGGCTCCGTGTAATATTTCACGACTACGAAAACATTTTGTCAATGTTTCGGTGCCACTTCAGGTTAACCAACAACATGCCCAGGCATATCCCAGCCAACCCATCGGTGTGCCAGTGTGACAGTGTGTGCGTGGAGAGGAGAGGACAGGGTGCTTCTCGGTGTCAGGTTGCACGGTGTAGCTACATACAAAACGGCAGACATCCAAGCCTTGCAACCAGCATACGTCGCTTCCTCTCGAAGCTCTGCTTACAAGAGAAACAGGAACAAGAGCTAGTCCGACAAGGCTCGCAGCAGCTCAAATTGCACATATCTGAATTCCACTTCCCGCTAATTAAAATGCCGCCACACACTACTCGCGTAGATATAGCGCAACCCAGCAGAGTTTGATATCCCTGCCAGTGTCACAAGCCACCAGTGCCCAAATATGGCTGGGGGAAGGTAGACAGAGCACAGGTCGGTCGGTGTTTAAAGTCTTTCCCTTCCTGGCAGAGTGCAGCTCAAACTGTCTAGACAACAGCACCCAACCTGGCCATCAACTTAACAGGGATATCTACTAAGCCCCGTTGCAATTACATGATGGAGGCACTAGAATAATTTGATGAGAGTCACGCCGCTAAATCCAGACACACAACAAAGACTGGGGCCACGTCTACGGGGAACACACTTGACACACCAGAGGTAGGGTAGTCTCGGTAAACTATACAAAACAAATGTCATACAACAACATAGGCACTGTTCTGGCATCTGTGTGTCGATTTTGACCGTCGATAGTCAAACTGAAGGATCCATGGCTCCAGTTAGCACAAATGTTAGTAGTCATCTCTAGTCTGAAAAGACAATGTGGAACCACCAGCGAATGGTGACCTGCTAGCCATCTAGGTAGCCGAGAAGTTCTGTCCATATGGTAATTTGAACCAACCAACACATAAGCACACTGTTGTGACAACCCCACTTCACACCAGACAAATAAATATCCAGTCCTGTCGTCAGTCTGTCTGGCAAAAACTGGTCTGAACAAGCCAGCTAGCCTGCTCCATTCTCAAGAGAGATTCGCATTCCACGTTAGAGCCTACACGATGCTAGCTAAATCGATAGCTCTGTGTGAGCTCCACAGTAGTTTGCTTCGTGACATGTCATTACCGCCCAGCAATCAACTCATTTACCGTGGAAAAAAATACAGTAACACAGTGATCAACCCAACTGTGTTAATGACGTCTTATCGACTAACACATGAAGGAAGTGAAGGACTGGGTTTTTAACAAACCAAGACAGAGCTAGCAGCTGAGCTGGCTAACTTTGGTGTAAATAGCAAGCAAGCTAACCAGGTAACTAGACAGTGACAAAGAGCTAACGCCACCACTCTTACAAGTTTATGTGAAAATCCGCAGATCCCAGTCTCACATCACTCCCAAGTTCTAGCCTTCAGCAATTTTCACAGGTTTAAGTTTTAGCAATAGATCGAGGTCAAGTTTTGCCAAGTGGCTAGTTCCTTGCCTCTGCCACATACACACACGCACGCTAGCTTTCAACTCTTCACGAGTTCAGTGTTAGTTCCAAACCTTTCCAAAATCAATCTTTCTCACCAAAGAGGACGTGAGCATCCCAACTTTTCTGATCCACAGTTAAAGACTGAAAGGGTCACTTACAAAGGGCAGGCTGAACATTGAAATCGCGTGGCAATCCCGGAGAATGTGGATGTAGAGCAGAAAGCGCTGGGAGGTCTGTCTTCCCCTTCGGTTCGCTGTGAGTGAAAATGAGCGGAGAGCTTCTCTCTCTCTCTGCGACTGCCGAGGAGGAGTTTACTCAGCATGCCGTCATCGCTACGCACGACACCTGGTGACAACTCGGCTCATGTTGGGCAAGCCAGGAGTGGGGCAGCGGATAGGGGACAGGGATGAGTCACAGCAACATTTGGATAATTATTAAACTGTTAAATAAATTCAATAAGGAAAATAACTTGGTAGGCCTACCCATTGGTCGTTATATTTCCTCAGTTTCCACATGGAAACAATGCTAAATTCTCATGTAGGCCTAGGTCTGTTTGTTTGTGTTTGTAGCCTATTTGTTTTGTTTGTTTGTTTGTTTGTTTGTTTGTTTGTTTTTGGGATGATGATCATAGCAAGAAATAGGCCTAGGCCTAATCCTTAACCTGGAAAAGGAAGTGCTCCAACTAACTGATAATTACCCTAATGGTTAACCCATTGCTCAATATCCTACATGGAAAAACCAAAGACCTTTTTTTTTTTTTTTGTACATTTTCCATGCTATGTTTCCATTTTGCTGTGTGATATGATAAGAAGAAAGAAGACACCTCCTCTTCCTGTATCTCTCCCCCTGAGGGCTGTGACTCACTCCATAGGCTACCAATTTGTGTGTCAGGGTCAGAGGTGGAGCTATGGAGGGAGGGGGGCATGCAGGGCCCTGTTGTATTTGTGATGGGGGCCCTATTATGACCTTTGTAGAACGTACACAGGCCCCTATCAGTGTTTTGCTCTTGGGTCCTGCGTGCCGTTGTTCCGCCACTGGTCAGGGTGGTGATGTAGGCTGTTCCCGTCTCCTCTACAAAGGTCAGGAACAATGGCAGGTGGCTGCTCACTGAATAACCGTCACTACACAGATTAATGCCCCAAGCTGCCTTTACACCTCCAAGACAACACACATACACACACACACACACACACACGTCCCAGACAATCAACCAGTGAGCTTGGCTGGGTGTTTTATGTAAACCTGAGGGCCCCAAAAGGCCAGCACACCCTCTAGGCCTCTATAGAAAAGTTTTGTCTGTCACTCTCTCTCTCACACACACACACACACACACACACACACACACACACACACACACACACACACACACACACACACACACACACACACACACACACACACACACACACACACACACAGAAGCCCTCTCCACTGTCTGTGCTGCCCACGACAGTTCTATTTGATTCTATTTCATGCTGAAAGGCATGGGCGAGGGCAGCTCTTGCCTGACTAAGGCGTCGTTTATATGTACATACCTGGGATTTTCAAACCATAATTTTCTTCCCTACATTTACCAAAATGTTTAGGTTCACATCATCAGAGGCCGTAGGAATATCCTACAAGAGTTTGTTAATAGCCTCATTGATTGATTTGTTAATTGATAATAAAAAAAAATCTTTTATCATAAAATCATGATGTCATACAGTCATTATAACCACTCTATTGCATGATACTTCTTAGTTGTTACTCTTTTTTTTGGGGGGGAAGAGATGAGAGGATTGCATTGGCAAAGACCAACACTTGTGTTGCCCCCTGCTGTTGGAAATCTGGTAAGGCAGTGTGGGCCCTGGGTCCTCACTGATGCTATTTTCAGGCCGACCAGAACAGTGATGATGGTTACGTACCAGTTACGTTGCACCACTGTGGTAACTAAGCTTACACCAGTTATGTTGAGAAATAAAGTGCTTACCTGTGAACCACCCGCTTTCATACTGGGCTCTGAACTTTTGCATATGTGGCCATGTCCATGAATTCCCAAATTTCGGTTCCCGAATGCTCAGACTTGCACAGGCAGCCAATTCAGCCTTCAGCGTGTTTAATAGCTTTGTACAGAAGAAGAACTCACCTATAGCTGCCAAAAATATTTTTGCCTGGTTTGTCTATCCCTGAGGGGTATACCATGAACATGGTTATCTGGCTAAGTTAGCCTACAGGAAGTGGTAAACCTAAGCCTGCAGGTGTCATTTAGTAATGACAATGAGAATTCCAGGCTCCTCTATTTGATGATTTACCACCACCTCAAGGATAGCTTAACCTAGTTTAGTACTGAACCAGCTTAGGCCTATTAGAGCGCACCCCCTTTGTCTTTGTAAAACTGTGTGTACATCAAAAGCAACCTACGCTACTTAAGTAGCTGAGGTTGCTGAAGAAGTTTCTCCATTAATTCGTTTTATTTGCTCTGGACGTGACATTGACGTGTTTGATTTAGATAATCACATGGCTCTGGCCTGTCAGCCTGGGACATTCAGAGATATGAATATTCCAATTGGTTTTCACCAAACCGTGTCATAGCTCATTACCATAAAGCCTATTATATTGATTTTAATCTCTGAAATTCGCTTTGGTTGCTCAGGTCGCTTCGCTCCTGGCGAATTCACTTTGGCCGCTTAGTCGCCGACCCTCCATAGAAATAATGACTTCCATTGCTCAGGTAGTGTAGATTGCTCTTGGTAGGCCTATACACACAGCTGAAGATCGCCATAGGCACTGCAGCCCAGGGCCACCTATCATAAATTGAACCCCACCCCCCCCCCCCTTTCTTTTTTTTTTTTTTTTCTTTCTTTGGTGTGGGCTTTGGCATGATGCTGGAGGTAGCAGAATGGTTACAGCTAACAAAAAGTGGAAAAGTGGTGATTTGATTGGCCATACACATCTTTTGCCAAGGGAGGACAGAGGCAATTTGAACCCTATCAACAAAGCTTGATCCCACCGCCAAAGCCTTCAGCTGTCTGATAAGCGCAATCCAAGCCTATAATTCCATGCCTTCGTCTGGCTCGCCAGGCTATGTGTTTACACGATGCACTTAGAGAAATTCTACTTTCAGTGGTGGTTTAACACAGGGCTTAAACGTTCATCTGAGATGCTGGATTTTGATTCCAGTGTTGTGTGGGGAGTTTTACCAAAATGTATGAGAATGCAAGAATGTAATAATTACCTAAAGAAAGAAAGAAACACACAGAGAGACACCAATACCATAAAAACACATATAGAGACGTCATTAGAAGAAAGGGTTTATTGATGTGGATTCAATACAATCAAGTATGGTAGATTTTGTATGAGTAGACCAAACGGAGAGAAAAAAAAACAGTTCAAACACAAGTGCATTTTATACCCAAATCCTATTGCATGAAGCAATGCAATAGTCATGATGTACAAGAAGAACAATGGTCCTATAACATTATATGTAGTACATAACACAAACAAAATGGAAATGAAAACACAATCCGTCCAAGACAGTCCTTCACAAACAATGGTAGTATGCAGGTACAACATATTTAAATCCTTATGCGTTGTTGTTGCTAAAAAAAAACACTCACTCTTTTGGCTACTACACGGTTGACGGCAGACAGTCTGGATAAAATATTTCAAATGTATAAATATACCTTCATGTGCAAATGAAATTGGCCATATGTTTGTCTGTCTGCAAAATAAAGTCCCTAAAAGCAAAGCAATGCTAGCTAGGCTTCATGATAAATGATTTTGTGTGATGTGACAGTATGACAAGTTCTACAAATAATGTCCATTCAAAGTATGTAATATGATGTGATATTTGCAGAAAAGTTACCTCATTGTAAGAAGTTAAAGCGGTTATCAAATCTGCCTAAGTCAGTGTGTGTAAATGAAGGCAAGGAAAAACAACAGCTTTTTTATTCAAGCAGACAGAGCAATGTGTACGGTGAGGCAGTGAGCACTATCTGTGATTAGCCAGGCTGCACCCTCTTAGTGACGCAACACCTTCAGCGTTGAGCTAGTCAGGCAAGGAGCAATACAAATATTGTTTCTGAGCTCAGAAAAATCTGGAACTCCTCCCACTTTGTCGGAAAGCAAACAACTAGTAGCAAACCAAGGGAGGCAGGTCACCCATGCTGGGAAATGTTAATTGTCATCCTCTTGGTGAGACCAAGTCTCGAAGAGATTTGAAAGTCAATGATAATCAGGCTAATCTGTGATGGCCAATATATATGGATGCTTGGACACCTATTATCCCTCTCTCGGAAATAAGAAGAGCATGTTTGACAAATTATTTTTAATGTTTACAAGTTATCCCTTAGGCATACTTCAAGCTCTGAAAAAGACATTCAGGCTTCAGACAGGTATTTTAGCTGAACTCCAGCGGTACAAAACTGCTATTGAGCCAGACAGTAATGTTATTGTGTATTCTGCATGTGGAAGGAAAAAAACAAAAAGAAAACCCCAAAAGCAACACAATTTGATGTTTTCATTGCCCATCAAACGTTTACATTTTATCACTTGCCAGGTTGTGTCTTTGGATGTGTCCAATCAGTATGTTAAATGGTCTCATGTTGCTTAATGTAATGATATCAGCTATGCCTATGCTACAAAGCATGGATAACTACTGTATAATCTCCATTTAAATATTGTTATATAACGTTCATTTTCATTGCTTTGATAACGCAACATGGACAATAAGATACACCATTAAGTCAGAGTTCTTCAGAAAGGCAATGTTTTTGCTTCCTTCTACTAAAGTCTGTCTCCACTTCCTCATCACTCATTACCTCCTATATGCCCCTTCTTTTACTCTTTAAGCCAAGGTCACCCGTGTGCTCTGATGGCCCCCGGCTCCATGGGAAAGTCATGGTGAGTGCTCTGCTCTGTTCTGCTTGTGCAACTGCCCTCCATCCCCTTGTGTATTCATGCTCACTCTCAATGGTAGAAGTTTAAATGCCTCACTAGGATTTAAAAGGACATCTCTGCCAAAAACGTCCGCTGAGGGTGTATCAGCTGGTGAAAGATTGACCCTTGTAAAAATACATACGTGTGCTGTGGTGCTCTACGCTGGACTAAGTGCCACGTCTGTTTTATATTACATATTTCACTCTGTGCATGTTGCAACAGGTGTACCCAGTCATCAGAGGTTAAAGGTCGTTAGGCCCGTGTCCTGTCACCGCCTACTCACCTATGGTATGAAGCTAAGGGAGGAGGAACTCAAGGAAAACTCGGTTAACTCTAAACTAAAACTAACTAAAATTAGCTACAAATGTTACATTGGATATGGAACAATATGCATGGCAGTTCCTCCAGCTGGACTAGTTGATGTTGGGGCTTATGACCTGACGTGTGATGGTCTGAGGGCAACATTTCTGTCTGTATGTTAAGGGCATGGCCTACTTTAACACACAGGATGTTGGGGCCTAGCCTACTTTGCCTTAGGGATAAACTCATGTAGAGTGAAACGGTATTTAATTCAGGCATAAAGCTTCATTCATTTAACCTGTATTTGAAATGGTAACTGGTCACAGTTGTACTCATTTTGAAACTAAATTAAAAAAAAAAAACAATGTTTATTGACTATGTTAGTAAAATCCTTCTGAATATCATCATTTGCAACAGCAAACAGCCAAACTATCTTGAGATAGAGGATTGTCACAGCCATTGAAGTATCAAAGTTCTCTGATTTTTCTTGCCGATTTGTCAACATGGTTGTCCTGAAAATCTCTGAAAAACAATCAGGTTCTTTGAATCGAATCAAGTTCATACAAATCTCATTTTTTAGGGAAAAGATGAAATGTTTGTGTTGTGGTGTAGAACTGTGTCTTCATATTGGAAGGTGTATTTGAGAAAGTGTTTTTTGTTGTTGTAAATTGCACACAAAAGCAAAGCCAAGGTTGGACGTGTCCTTGACATCTTCAGTAATCAAGTAATCATCAGTATTAATCATCATCAGTAATCGAAGCCCTCAGCCTCCAGTATCTTTAGCACGATGCACACTCTGCACAGCTGTCACAGAATCAGGTGTGTGTCTCACTGTAGAGGATGCCAACACACACACACACAGCCAATCAGATGTGTGTTTTGCCACGGAGAACGCCAACGCATGTGTCTCTATGGAGAACACCAGTGTGCGTCTCCACAGAGAATGGCAACACACAACCAACACAAAACTAAAGCTACAGCTAAAAAAAAATAAAGGAAAAAAATAACTGAAAATACGACACACAATATTCTCATGTAACTACGAGCACCAATACTGCACCAATACCTCACACGTTTAATTAAAAAAACAAAAAAAACAAAAAAACAAAAGGTGACAAAAGACAATAAGAAAAACTATCAATTGATATTCTGACATGGAGTTGTTTTTATTGAATGTATAAGGTTTTTTGTAGTTAATGCACATTGTTGCTGCGGCTGCGTCAGCACTAGGATATGTTTTGACATCTTTAAATAAGGCAGGTGAGTCCTATGAAGGCCAATAGAATGATTTACAGGTGTGGAGTGACTGCATCTAGGGGAGGCCAGGTGGGGTCCCCAGAGTCTTCAAGAGTTTTAGAATGCTGTTGGGAGTCAGAAAAGATTTGGTAACATCTGCAGTCACATGGGTTACTCGGTTTGATAAACGGTTTCTTACTGTGTGTGTACACCAAAAACAGCCAAAGAAACCAGGTAGCCGAGGTCATTGATGAAGCTTCGCCATGAGCTCGCTTTTTCTCTCTGGCCATGATATCGGCATGTTTGATTTACTGTAGCTAATTACAGAATGGGTCTGGATTGTCAACTTGGGACATTTGAAGATATGAACACTCCTTTTGATTTTCGCCGAACCCTGTCATAGCTCATTACATAATATTCACTGACTTTTAACTCCTGAAATTCGCTCTGGTCACCCAGTTGGCTTTGCCCCCACTGAATTCACAAAGTTCGCCAGACCTCCATAAAGAAATAATGACTTCCGTTGCTGTGGTAACTTTAGTCACTTTTGGTGTACACACACGGTTACACATTGCAAAGTAAGGCACTTAATAGTCTGATTCCAATAAACAACAAACATCAATACCAATAACAACAGAAAAATAATAATAATAACAACATCAATAATAATAATAATATAACAATTACAATAATTATTATCATGTAGGCTGAAAAATGGAAAATAAAGACAACATTTTAAAAGTAAAAACAAACCAAATAAAAAATTGACATTTGGAAAGAGAGCGTGTTGAGCCCAGACGCAGCGCAAAGTCTCCTTCTTGTGCTCTTCGCCTCTTGGCTTCCATACGGTCACACTAGTCTTTCTCCGGCGTCTGTCTGTCCTGCTGCACTCTGTTGTAACAGGTACTCCTCTGGGTCCCTGCTAAGAGGCGAGGGGAGGTTAGGCGGGGAAGGAGGAAGGGGGGGAGATTATGTGGGGCTGGGAGGTTAAGGAGAGAAGGAGGAGCAAGGAAGGGGATTTTGGGAGATTCTGTTGGCTGGGATGCACAGGTAAGGGAGGGAGAAGAGACAATGAGTATGCTTTGGTATGGGGAGAGAACAAGAAACAGGTTGATGGGGTAGAGAGAGTGAGTAGAAGGAAGGAGACCTTTGCAAGGAGGTTATGTGAGATACAGAAGGGGAAGGGTGAACTGAGAGAAGATAGGATTTTTATGACGTTACATGGGCTACGGGTAGAGGTAAGAATGGGCTAGAAAGAGAGGGGTACATTATGGGTGGTACGGCCTTAAATGTTGAGGAAATAGGTGGAAAGGAGGAGGTTGTGTGGGTTAAGGGCAAAGGCACGGAGGTTATGAAGGGGGGAGAAGAAAGTATGGACTGTTGACAAAGAGGTTTGATAGGCTGGGGAGAGGGAAATGAGAGAGGGAGGAGAGACAAAGGAAATGGGGGTTTGTGAAGGAGGTTATGTGGGGCATAGCAGGAACCCTGAGAAGGAGGAGTGTATGTACTCAGTGGAGTAGAGCCCGTTGGCCTGATCACTAGGCATCTGCACCCACACTTGGTCTCCCTCCTTCAGCTCCAGAACTGCGCTGCCTGATGCCTGGTCCATGTAGCCCTTCTTGTACTCGTCATAGGTGTATGTGGCTGGCACATTGTTCTTGTACAGCGCCACCCAGAGGCTGGTTCCTTTAACATGCACGTGGTAGGCGAAGTAATACACGCCGCTCACGGGAGCGTTGAACATGCCAGTGGCCGGGCTGTAGGCATTCTGGCCATTGTAGAGTGTGCGGTCAAACTTGATGGGCATGCCGGAGGGCGGGAAGGGGGTGGTCAGGATCGCGGTGAATGCAGGGGCTAGAGCGCCAGGGATGAGGGCGAGTCCAAGTTGAGTCTTGGCCGGTTTTCCGTCAGGCACTTCGCCACCACCGATGTTATCGCCAAGGCCTTGGATGGAGGTCTGGCCGTTCTGGCCGGGACCTGGCGGTCCAGGCGGGCCAGGTGGTCCTTGCAGTCCGGGGTTGCCGTTCAGCCCGGGGTTCCCTTGCTTTCCTGGGGGACCCTGAGGTCCTGGCAAGCCCTTATCTCCTGTTTTACCCAGACCCTGTGGTCCAGGTGGTCCTATGTCGCCTTTGACTCCTGGAATTCCCTGCGGGCCCATGTGGCCCGGTGGTCCTTGAGTGCCTGGAATTCCGGACGGGCCACGAGGGCCAGGAATCCCCGAGAATCCGTTCTCTCCCTTAGGGCCAGGATTGCCGGTCAGTCCTGGGTTTCCGGGCAATCCGATGTGGCCTCCTTCTCCCTTGGGGCCTGGCTTTCCCGTTGCTCCGTTAGGACCAGGTAGACCTTTGTCGCCAGGCAACCCCGGCTTTCCCGACAACCCAGGAGGCCCCTGATCACCCCGCAGCCCGGGAAGCCCAGGCGGCCCCTGAGGACCCAACTCTCCTTTGAAGCCTGGCATTCCGGGTTTTCCTGAGAGACCCATTGGACCTTGAATTCCTGGAGGTCCTGGCTGTCCGTTTGGACCGCTCTCCCCAGGTACACCATCCATTCCAGGTTCTCCCCTTTCTCCTGGCGCTCCAGGTAAGCCACCATGGCCCTTGTCTCCCTTTGGCCCTGCCAGGCCAGGCTTGCCATAACCAGGTGCACCAGGAAACCCAGGTGTGCCCCTTAAGCCGGGCTCACCTTTCGGTCCATTTGGACCGGGCATACCTGGAAGACCATCGATTCCTGGTTTCCCCAAGCCACTTGGCCCGGGTGCACCTGGGGGACCAGGTAAGCCCTCCTGCCCTGGCAGGCCCCCCTCTCCAGGTAGCCCCTGATCCCCCTTTGGCCCGCTTGGCCCAGGTAAGCCGGTCAGTCCTGGCTTCCCAATCCCAGGAGCTCCTGGGGCACCAGGTAACCCCTGCAGCCCAGCTGGTCCTCTTGGCCCAATTGGGCCTGGCTTGCCGTTACCGTTCTCCCCTTTCAGTCCGCGGTCTCCAGGCAACCCACGACCTCCCTTTGGCCCTGCATCCCCTCTGGATCCCGGGGGTCCCCTCGTTCCTGGAACGCCAGGTTTTCCGTTCAGCGACAGACCTGCCGGACCAGGAAGCCCAGGCTGGCCTGGCAGCCCCCTCAATCCCGGTTCGCCCCGGGGACCCAACTCGCCGTTATTTCCTGGCATTCCCTTGGGTCCGATCTTGCCTGGCAGACCTGGAATTCCAGGTTTCCCGATACCAGGGAGACCCAATGGACCGGGAGCTCCAGGCTGGCCATTCAGGCCTGGTTTTCCAAGACCTGGTTTCCCCGGTAACCCTGGAGGTCCGGCAGGTCCTCTCGGACCGGGCTTTCCCTGTGGTCCTGGCTCTCCTTTCACCTCCATCATGGGTGGGAACTCTGCAAAACACAACAGAGGAGATGGAAAGTCAGTATTACCAAAGAATGTTGATTGCAGTAGGGAGATGTTTTTATGTTTGGTGGATGCGCGCAGTGAGCAGCGGTCCCAGGAGTACTAAACTTTGTATTAGTTTTTGCTGCTACTAAGTATTGTACCCGAAACACAATTTCGTTGCCTTTTTGACAATGACAATAAACTCTTGATTGATTGATTGATTGAGAAGATGGGTAATCAATTTAATTTAAGGCTGTAGATAGCCGGCCTGATTTTACCATCCTCTCATGCTAATCTAATTCGTACAGAGGATCTGGAACAGGAGTCCTGGGAGGAGTTTGGTCTTGTTACTAGAAAACCAGCTAATCAGCCAACAGGGAGGGGAAGAGCGAGAGGGAGTGCACACTTTGAACATCAACTGAGTTCACCCCTCTCAGCTGTTATGCATAGGTTTTAAAAACCATGAACTAATGTTATTGATATGATCAAATTCAATGTGTGTTACAAATTTCAGCAAAGTTCACCTCTCCCTCCACAACAAGTTTCTCAATTTGGCTGTTCCAGACCATTTGTACGTATAAGATTAGTACGATGGATTTATGGATGGAGTTTTATGGATTTTAGTTCATCTTTTAACACCATTATACCAACTTTTTTTGTTAGACACATTAAAACGAATGGAGGTGAACCCAGCAACGATTAAATGGTATGAGGCCTTCCTTACTAGGAGAACACAGCAAGTAAGGCTTAACTCCACACTATCAGACTCTTTGACTATCAATATTGGAGTCCCACAAGGCTGTGTGAGTTCTCCGTTATTGTTTACTTTGTATACTAATGAATGTAGAAATTACCATCAAAATTATTTTATAATTAAGTTCTCAGACGACACAGCAATTCTGAGTCTTAATGCAGGACTCTAATATATCTGGCTATCAGGAAGAAATAGACAGGATGGTGAGGTGGTGTGAGTCTAATAAACTGGTCTTAAATAAAAATAAATAATATTTGACCCAAGATCCATAGGAAATCATACTGTGGTGACATTGAATGGGGAGGCGGTGGAACAAGTAGCCACATACAAATACCTAGGCGTTTTATTTGACTCTGACCTAAAATGGGGCCAGCAGGTTGAGTTTTTATGTTCAAGGATCAGTCAGCGGCTTTTTACAGAGCATCAATTGAATCCATTATTAGATATGGCATCACAGTATGGTTTGGGAACTTGTCTGTTAAATTGAAGGCCCAACTACAAACCCTCATAAAAAGAGTAGGGAAAATGATGGGCATGCCCCCTCCCACATCACTTCAGGTTTTATTTGATGAAGCAGTGATGAGGCAGGGACAGACAATCGCAGAGGACCAGGACCATATCTTGCATGGTGAATATGTTAGTTGAAAGAGTTATGGTATGATATAATTTGTAAATGTTTCTGTTTGGATGTATGCTACATGTTTACATGTTTTGTGGTCCAGTCCTGCATGTTAAGTGTTTTTATGTTTGTCTAATGTGTTGATACTTTGTGTAAACGCTTAGACTCTCTGTGTCCATACCAAATTTCTCTCTAGAAGAGACAATAAAGGCTCATCCTATCCTATACGAGGGTACTACACCAGGCTAGTGGATAGCAATAGAGAGAACAGAGAAGATTTTGGTAACAGTTGGGAAGGTTACTATTTGGGTAACAGTTGCTAGTGCTCAATCGTTCAGAAAGGCCAATGGTAGGCTAACAGGAAATAGCACACCAGAAATGCTGTAAGAGTGGGGGGAAACATTAGATGTGATTGACATTCCACAACATCTATACAAATGACTGCCGATTCATGTAGTCAGCCATGCATCGTGGGCTGAAAATGTTGCATGAAGGTTAGATATCTTGTTGGACCAAATGTGTGCTGATGTAAAGAAAATGTGACCGTGCCACATGGTCCCAAACACTCATGGGATCAAAGTGTATGCACATGGACCGTGCAATTCCTGCAGTTGATTTACACCATTCAGTTGCAAGGGGCTGCACGGTGATGACGCGGTGACACATCTTTGAACCTGTTAGCTGAAAGTTCACTAACGTCTGTGTGGATGAATTGTCCCACACCCCTAGAAAAGTATGCACTGCACCCCAATACAACTCCTCATCCCCACCTGCGCCCCTACCTCTCGCATGGTGGCCATGCCATAGGTTAATAGGCAGGGTAACAAGGTGGATAGCTCTATTTCTGTCAATGACGTACCCTGCTTGCCTTCATGTGATTAGATCCTAGTTTGTATCTGGAGTGACTCCTGTGTAGGCCTGGACTAAGATCAAAAACGGGCATGGGCATTTGTGACCCTCTAAATTAGTGTTTCTCTACAGGAGAGGCCTAGGGGGCGTTATGAAGGATACAGCTGAATGGGGTCTGGGTTTAGTTCCCATTGGGGGGAATTAGTCCATTTTATTTTTCAATAAGGGGATTTGGCAGGCTTATGATGAGGTCAAGGGGGCATTGGGAGGCTTATGATGGGGTCAAGGGGGCGTTTGTTCAAAGAAAGGTTAAGAAACACTGCTCTAAATTGTGGGCCAGTCCAGACCCGGCGCCAGCAAAGAAATATGAAGGGGGCGATTCATTTGTGTGAGGAGGCAGGCGCGCGCGCACGCTTGTAATGACTTAGGTGCAGTAATGGAGGGCTCGTGTATTAGGCCACTGTCGTGTATAAGGCCGTTGTCAGACCCTGTCAATAATGATGGAAGTAATTTTTACTTCTATTATTGGAATGGAATGATCTGTGCAGCGAGACACTCTCGCAAGCACGCACACCCACCATACTGAACCCCAAATGTACATCTACAAACCTAAGCTCGCACCATGAACACACCTACACACACACTTTCACTGTTATTTCACTTCGATCATAGTGCAAAACAGAAGCAAAAGCACAGATGGAAAAAGGCGTCCGTGTCGCCAAAATGTGTGTGTGTGTGTTTAGGTGTCACTTCGTTACACATAGCGTTATCAGTCAATTCCCTTCCAAAGCATTGCACGTTGCACGTTGCGTCTCAAATGTGACACATTAATACGAATACAAACTGTGGTAACCGAACTATTTCCAAGCATCACGCAAGCATCACGCACTCTTCCATCACCTTGAAGACGTAGGCTACAGATATGTGGTTGCTTTGGTTATTGATGGACGCGACATTGACTGCTGTGGAAAGGGGGTTTATAGTGGCACCTCAACTGAGGTGCAGTACAGAAAAGTAGCCACCAAGCCGCCAAGGAAAATGAAAAACACGATGCGGTTGACTTGGCACGAAATCACTGAAGTTTACTTGATAGAGAAATGGTGTTCTATTTCAGTAGTAGCCTACAACTCCCAAAAAAATCAAATATCCATAAAAGGCCTTCATCATGAAAAGGATATTCATTTGTAGTGTGATAGTAGCAAAGAAGCCTCTTTGTTTGTAGTGTGGCATAGCTAGTTCCTACAACAGGGTTCGCTAATATCCTGAAGAGTTTGAATGGGTTTGGCTGACAGTTGCTAAGCTAGCTGTTAATATGGCCATTAGGCCTACCTATTGTATTTAAAAATGGCTTTTGTTTGGCATATTAACCACCTGGACTGTAAAACATAAATGAAGAAAGAATCTTGTATGCTATCATTCATGTCAAATTACGCCACAACTTTTTAAATTAGTAGCAAGAAGCATCTTTGTTAGTGGTAGAATTACGTTTCAGGTGGCTAGTTAACTAGCTTCGTTGTAGGGCCTAGGCCTAAGATTGATTTAGCTGGCTAGCTACTACTAGGCCCCAGGTGTGAATGGCCATTACAGGCTGTCTGTTGTCTTTTAAAACAGCGTTTGTTTGGCATTTCAAGGACTGTAATACTTGACTAAAAAGAAACTGATGTTGCATTATGCTCCAACTTTTAGAAGTAGGCTAGTAGTAGCCTAGAATATTACGTTTTAGTTAGCCAGCTGGCTAGCTTCGTGATTCATTCAAGGGACTGGGAACTGAATGAGTTAGTTCGCCCCCTGTTGTCACGGAGGTGAATTGTCATCGACGTCTGTGAATTCTCGGCAGGGGAAAAAACGCCCTTGCTTTGTCTTGCATTGCAGGACCACTATGAGGAAATACCCCCCGCTGACAGTACGTCTATGCTTTACCCCGAAGTCAGCACAGTATGACTATGTATCACCTTTTACGTTCACACAGGCTCGTTGTCACACACACACACATACACTCACATACACACACACACGGCCTGAGCTAAAGCCGATTGTTGACTCTGTCAAACACACCCACACACACGCTGCCGGAGTAGCTCAGTGATATCCTTCACAGCACCAAAATTCATCCACGAAACCAGCGATCCTACTACAGTACTACTAAAGATAGTGCTGTCAAAACTACTCTGAAGTGGTGAATGCATTCACACAGGTTACTCAAGCATCATGCAACTCGAAATGTGCACACCATTTGTATTGTTGTTTTGACATGTTTGCATTTAAATAGCCTACCGTTTACAGCGATATTTCACACTCTCCATCATAGCGCAATAAACCAAGAAAAAGAGCTGAACCTGCTTCAGCGAAACTACTTCTTCACACAGCAAAAACATGAACCCCAAGTTGACATGCCACAGCAGGCTAAATTAATAACCAAGTGGCCTACTGTCTTGATCACAGGACTTCTTGCAACTTAAATATTCCACTTTAATCCAAACGATTTACACACTCAGCACTGCTAGCAAGCAATGGGGATTTGCATTGCTCATTCATCTCGTGTGTGGTAAAACATTTTCTTCCGTTTCCTCAGACATTAGAAATGTCACTACCCACATCCAAAATACGGAGATACAACAAATCAATGTTATATCAAACCCCACTACAACTGAAAACAACTATATTACTGTATGCTACGGTGTGCTTTAGGAGACAAACATAAGAGGTTGCCGCTTCAGACTTAAGCAAGTTGATAATTAGGCCTATTGCTATTGTGGCCATCGCCCAATGAACATATTTTTTAAGAAAGGCTAAAGGGCTGTGTCACTGGCTTTAATGGCGTTGTCAAAAATATTGACAATAATTAAATGGCGATATTAAAACCTGTACTGATGAATACGGACCACCCAAGGGGGCGGGGTTGATGACTGAGGGGGCGACGCCCCCAAACGCCCCCTGGTGGCGCCGGCCCTGGGCCAGTCTCTAATGAAATGTGAAAAACTCAACAGCATAAGCCCACCGGGAAACGCCAGTCCTGTGCAACCCGGAGTGCATAGGGCCGCTGACAGCTTTCGCTGGGCCCAGGACAAAGTAATCTAAAAGGGCCCCCTACGCAATACTTAAGTGCACATTAGAGACTGGTCAAATGCAATTTCTGTGCTAACCCTGTTACATAGATTTTTGACAATAAAGTACACTTGACTTTAATTGACGTGACTTAAAATGTAATGGGGACACAATTCTGCTCCCCTATCTCCCTGGGCAACATGGGGACAACATCCCCCCAGTAGCGGGCCCCAGTGCATGTTTAAAGGGACAGTTTGGTCAATTTCAACATGCAGTTGTAATGCTCACACTACCCTGGACTTGTCAGTGCCTGAGATTTTTTTTTCTTCTTCTTCAGCCGTTTCTGAGATCCTGGTCATTGTAATGGGGGCAGCTCTTTGTTTACATTTCAAAAAAACATTTTTATTTATTCCCAAAAATATCCAAAAGGTTATAAAACATCAGCAGACAACTAGCAAACAGCAGTACCTTTTGGGAAAATATTTGGAGTTGGCCTAAGTTTCATTTTTTAAAAATATAAACAAACGCTGCCCCCATTAGAATTGCCCATATCTCGGAAAGGGCTGAGCCGAAAAATGTGGCATCACCAGGTACTGACAAGTCAAGGGTAGCGTGAGCAATACAACTGCATGTTGAAATTGACCAAACTGTCCCTTTAACTGAATGATATATACGTAGCTATATGGCCTGCTCTACTTTCCTGCACATTAGCAGTTCAGCTGCATGCTGGAAGCTATTGGTCAGCTGGAGCCCACTCTCTTCTCTGTTCACACTCGCACGCTAGTTCACTCTTATATAAGGATGATGGACGTATTGCACACATACATAAAACATAAATAGACATCCATTTTTAGTTGTGTGCATGTGACTATGTATATGACAATGCAAGGAGAGTTTTATTCCACTATGAGATATAATAAAATCAAATATTTTTTATTTAATTCATTGTTGAATCTTGAATCTTGAATCAGTTGGATGGAGATTGGCTAGGTTGTGTTTGCATGCAACATAGGTCTGTCCGTTGTGGTTATTATTGTTTTATTTTTTCTTGAAAATCAACATTTCCGATTAGTTTATTTCCTCATCTGGTTAGCCTCTCTGTGAAACAGTAAGAATTGCCCAGTGTCCAGCAGCCCTGACCCTCCACAGAACATGTATGTAGCTACTGTAGCTTTTCTTCCCCTTACACGCACTCCTCTACTCTGAGTCTGCCATTCAGTTACCCCTGCATCAGCAGGCCTCACGCATGCGCACAAACACACACACACACATGGGCGCGCGCGCACACACACACACACGCACGCACGCACGCACACACACACACACACACACACACATACACACACAAACTGTGGCAAGCAGGATCAGTCAGTCATGCACTGGTAGGCCCCTCTCTCACACAGATACTCTGGGTCAGTGACCTCTTTCTCTCCCTCTCTGTCTAGGGGTCAGCAGTCATTGAGGTTACCTCTCTCTCTCTCTCTCTCTCTCTCTCTCTCTCTCTCTCTCTCTCTCTCTCTCTCTCTCTCTCTCTCTCTCTCTCTCTTTCTCTCTCTCTCTCTCTCTCTCTCTCTCTCTCTCTCTCTCTCTCTCTCTCTCTCTCTCTCTCTCTGGGTCAGTCACCAGTGCATTGACCTAGATATGAGTGCATGGGTCAGTGCACCAAACTAGTGTAGCACACATGGATCCACACAAGCCTCAGAGAGATGTACCCTTTCTTCCTGCAACTCTGGTTAACACAAACACAAGCACTTACCCACAACACCCACAACAGGCTTTGCCAGGATCAGGACAAAATCATTTGAACGGGCCCCCATGGTCCAATAGATGCAATCAGGGATGCTGACAGGGGGGGGGGGGGCGGGAGGGGGGGGGGGGGGGGGGGGGGGGGGGGGGGGGGGGGGACAAAGGGGTCACTTGTTCCGGGCCCATGGAGAGCGGGGGCCCATAATTGAGTCCTTATTACACTGCATGTGTTGGGTGAGGGGGCTCTTCACATTGCTTTGTCCCGGTCCCAGCCAAAGATGTCAGCAGCCCTGCATACAATGTAATGAAAACCCAATTCTGGGCCCCCTCTCTCCCTGGGACAACTGACCCCTTTGTCCTCCTCTGTCGGTTCCCCTGACACTGGGAACCATTGGCACAGGTAACATTCAAGGCATCTCGAAAAGAACTGCAGATATGCATTTATTCCTTCTGAAACCTCTAACTGTGGCAGTAAGGGGATCTTCAATGCCGTCACTTGTGGAGACATGTTTAGTCTTAGCGTTTTATCTGAGCTCCACTACAGTGGTGTTTCCCCAAAAGTGCTTCTTTCTGTCGTAAACAACACTAAGTATCTTTTTCAACCTTACAATAATGCTGACATACTTTTAAAATGTAATCTTATTTCCTTGTTTCATTACATTATTGTGTGATGGAATGTGCTTCTGCACTCTTTGCTGCCCTCTATGGGTAATAGGCACACAGTACATTGGGAGAAGTGGGACAATTGTCTTTAGGTGGCATGGGAGACCTTCTAACCTGCCCTAGGGACACCATAAAAATCGAAGCACATTTTTGTTTTACCTTCTAAGGACCCTAACATTTATATGTGGATGACAACATTTATGTCATTGTAACGTGAGAAAGGACCTTTAAGTGTTCTAAACTTTTTTGGAAAGTGAGTCTTCAATTAAAGTCACCAAGGCCACAGCAATACATGGCAAGGGGAAGAGGTAATACGGCCCAGGACATGCTAACTGCAGGATACACGTTCACAGGCACATTTTGTGCACAAACGTGTTATGTCAATTTTGCGCACAGGAGAACACCTGACACAAGGAACGCAGACGCATGTGTATGGTACAATATTGACAAAATCGAAGGGTGACCTTCCGAACTTCCATGTTAAGCTGAAGTCAAACAATGGTGGATAACATTAACCCCTTTGTGCAGAGCCTATGTTATAACTGTACTGTGACCAAAATTGTAATGATCTAAGTCTTGTAAAGCCTTAATCTGTTACTTAAAGGGACACTGTGCAGGAAATGGTCAAAAAGGGTACTGCAACTATGCTGCTCATTGAAACTGGGCTGCCTATTGCCAAATTTGATCTTTACATGAAAGTTTACTAAGTAATAAACTAATATTTTCTAGTATGGTTCAAGTAGAGTCATTTTTGCAGCTAAAAATGGCTATTTTTGGAAATTCAAAATGGCGGACCATGGATGCCAGCAGGTGTAGCCGGGTAACACAGTCACATGCGAAAAAGAACAAAGCCAGTACCGAACACAAGTTTGCAGGTAAGAATTTTGATTCCAAATGTTACAGGAACGGGCACCAGCCCTGTTCCCGCTGGCCTGAAAACAGTGTATGTGTGCAGAAGTGCCTCAGTCACAGCCACGGCCCCTGATGGCCACTTTATAAAAAATAACGTATCTGCCAAAGAACCTTGCCAATCTGCAGCATATGGTTAAGCTTAGAACAAGGTTTGTCTTTGATGTTTTTTTTTGTTTTCTCTTTCTTTCTGTTTGCTATTTACTGTTTAGGACACCTGTAATCTCACTCTATCGCCTGTATGTACAGTGACAGTCATTGTGGAATCTTATCTTTTTTTCCACTTTATCGTATCTACAACATGTGGTTCAGTGGGTTATGCATGTGGTTACGGTTGGGCATCTTTTCTCATTTCATCTTATCTGTCTGCAATCGTACCAGCAGCATGTGTTTGAGGTTGGGCCCGGGGGTTTGTTTTGGTCTGCCTTGGCCCGTGTTATCTGCCGCATGTGGTTGAGGTTAGCACTGAGGGACTGGGTTTGAGTTGGGGTCATGTTCAGTCAAAAGACAGACTCAATGAAGACTGGATGGCTGAATGACTCCAGGTCCTGTTCTAAAGTGCCTTTAGGTGGACCCGTAAAGTGCTGCCAGACCCACAAACAGAAACACACTCATTTTGGAAAAACACATCCTCTGCCAAACCGGCCAGCCTCAGCTGCTGTTTCATAGGGCATGTAATGACTGGATTTTACCACCAGGAAGCAGCCTCTGCACACCAGTGATGGCTTCTCAGCACATGCAGTGTCAACATCGGCCACATGTTTTCCTATTCACCAGTGGATTTATGGGCTGTGTTTCTGTAATACTGCCGCATCTAAAGATGCCTGGCGATCACACTATTAATGATGTAATTCAACAGAGAGAGTGAAGGCATGGTGTTCTGCTTCTGCTACACTGCCCTACAATTTCAGAACACAGTATCTTAGCGCAGCCTACTGGTAAACTGAGAAAAAAGGCTTCAAAATGTCCTTTCTGGCCAGGCAACTGTGTTGGAGTTAAAGTGGTGATGACACTTCCTATACAGCTTTTTTATGGTGGAAATGTATGCACACACGACAAGAAAAACCCCAACATCCTCATGAATTTTTACCTGAAAATCAAGTTACTCTGTTCTGTTGTAGTATTACTGTCTACAAACCACGGTTTCAATGGAGAAGTGCAGTAGGCCTAACTCACGTGACTTATTGCATTTTTGGCTTGTACAACATAACCTCTTAAAACATAATAGCGCAGTAACATCCATTTTTGTAGTTTTTTTCTGAAACGGGACAAAGTTGGACCAAACTTTTTTTCCACAAGAAAAAGGAGGTAAAGCCCATTTCTGGTCTAAACTCAATTTCGACCATGTTTGAGTTACTGTGTTCTGAAATTGTACGGCAGAACAGTCTAGAGTGCTTTTTTTCAAGCACGGCAGGACGGAGGGGTGATCAGAGTTGTAAAATGTAGAAGTAGGCCTACTTTAACAAATGTAATGGCAGCACCAGTGGTTTGATAGCACACTGTTTCAACTTTGTAATACCATACTAATGTTGTAATTACATCTGTAAGAGTACTTCTCCTTCTACTTTATAAAAGTATGGGGGAGATGATGAAGGCAAGCAAGGGATGGGGGCAGACGTGGGAATGGGAAAACTGCAGGACTCTGGGACAAGTTGGATGATGGAAAATTAAGGTACCCGAAGAGATGAGTATGGAGAGGATGGGAATAGTTGTTGGGGATAGTTACAGTATATACAAATATATATATAGGCACGAACACGAACACACACACACACACACACACACACACACACACACACACACACACACACACACACACACACACACACACACACACACACACACACACACACACACACTCTCTCTCTCTCTCTCCTCTCTCTCTCTCTCTCTCTCTCTCTCTCTCTCTCTCTCTCTCTCTCTCTCTCTCTCTCTCTCTCTCTCTCCTTGCCTTCCCTCTTACAAACTTACACAAACAAGTGGAGCGCTGAGCTCCAAAAAGCACCAATAACAGTTACCAGATGGGCGGAGCAGAATGTCTCACACAGTTTCCCAAAGCCTGTGTGTGTGTGTGTGTGTGTGTGTGTGTGTGTGTGTGTGTGTGTGTGTGTGTGTGTGTGTGTGTGTGTGTGTGCGTGTGTGTGTGTGTGTGTGAGTGTGTGTGTGCGTGCGTGCGTGCGTGTGTGTGTGTTGTGCATTTGTGTGCGTGTGTGCGCGTGTGTGTTTGTGTGTGTGTGTGTGTGTGTGTGTGTGCGCGCGCATGCGTGCGTGTGGGTGGGTGGTTGTGCGTAGCTGTGGTTTCCCAAAACGAAGGCAATCAGGCTTTTATCAGCACAATGCTGACATGCCAAACACACATACGCACACATGCACGCACACATGCACGCACGACTAAACACTTGGCTGAGAGAGAGAGAAAGAGAGACAGAGAGATGGAGATAGAGGGAGAGGGAGAGAAGGAAAGAGGGTGGACAGAGGGTCAAAGAGAGAGAAAGAGATTCAAATGCTGACACGTCAAACTCCAGGTGTCAGAGAGAGATAGAGAGAGAGAGAGAGAGAGAGAGAGAGAGAGAGAGAGAGAGAGAGAGAGAGAGAGAGATGAAGTGTAAGGCAACAAGAAAGACAGACAGGGAAAGAAAGAAAGAAAGAAAGAAAGAAAGAAAGAAAGAAAGAAAGAAAGAAAGAAAGAAAGAAAGAAAAAGTCTACCTTGCCAAACCCAAACCCAGTGAGTGCGTCAAAGGCAAAGCCACCACATTCACCATTATATTCGCATGCAGGCCAGCCAGACCAGACTGTTACAAGCAGGCCCACAAGAACACACAACATTCATGACTACACCACAGGCAAACAAGACTAAGACAGAGAGAGAGAGAGAGAGAGAGAGAGAGAGAGAGAGAGAGAGAGAGAGAGAGAGAGAGAGAGAGAGAGAGAGAGAGAGAGAGAGAGAGAGAGAGAGAGAGAGAGAGAGAGTATTCACTATTCAGACTATTGTTGTACACCCAGGCCCACAAGGGCAGAGAGAGAAAATTCACTGTCACACACTAAACACACTAAACTATTACACACAGATACACAACACTAGAGAGACAGAAAATAAGCTATTCTACCCAGGCACACAAAAGTAGGGAGAGAGCATTCACTTCACTGCACTTTTGACTGATTGTTGACGGTTGACATCTGTCTATGTCCAGTGTCCAATGCCCATATCTATGTCTTCTGTCACATGCTGTCGTAGAGTAAATTTGGGGGGGGATTGTATCGTCTTGTTTTCATGTACCATGCTCCATATACTGGAAAGGAATTTCCCCCCAAGGGGGGCAATAAAGCTATGGCTACTACTACTGCTTCTTCTGCTACTACTACTACTACTACTACTACTACTACTGCTACTACTACTACTACTACTACTACTACTACTACTACTACTCCTTACAAGACTATAGGGAGACATGCACTATTAGGCTACACACAAAAACAGGGACAGAGAATTCACTACACACAAGACCAGAGAGAAAAATAGTACACGCAAGAGCAGAGGCAAGAAACGTCACTAACGTTAGCGTCTGTTCGGGGGGCAAGCGCTATTCCGACATAGCCTACCGCTATTCCGACATCCAACTGCCGATATGCCTTTCAACTTACAAAGCTCTCCAATTATCACATGCACCCGTCAAGACTGTAAATGCGACATGATAAGTTGGTGCTTTTTGTATGAGAGAGTCTCAGGATTTAAGTCTGGTTATTTAAAACCTAAGTGTTGAAATGAATCCGCTGCACCTTTAGCCCTGAAACGGCCAATGAGAGTCAGGTTCTCTCAGTGGAACCGGCGGTAGACAAACAAGCCATTTCAATGATGGATTGAATATAAGAAATAGGCCTGTGCAAAACGGGGAAGAGGCGGGACCGAACTTAAGATTAATAGGCCTATTGTAAATTTGAGTCTGGGTTTGTAAGACTTGCCTTTTTGAATTCCTCACTTTTTTTGCCCTGAAACAACCAACCTTTGGGACACAACAACAGCTCTTCGCTCTGGAACTAAGAAAAGAGACAATGGTCACGTGCTCCATCATGTCGCTGCATGTTTTTGGTAACATGGTTGCGAGATAATTCAATTGGGTAACTTGGCATGTAGGCTACAAAGTTTATCCCTTCAAAGCAGTAATGTGGGAAAATGTCTTCTGTCGCTGATTTCAGCACCACACATGCGGACAGCTCATTTTTAGATTTCACAGCCTTATATGAATATGAAGGGAAATGTCGGCAGCATTCTCAGAATGGTTTAAAAAATATATTTTTTAAAAGATGAAGGCAATGCAACAAAAGCATATTGCATCAATGTCGGAATTGCGGCATGTCGGAATAGTGGCGGTCAATGGGAAACGTGCCAGTATTCCGACAATGGACATCAATGTCGGAATAGCGGCATGTCGGAATAGTGTCATGTGACCCGTCTGTTCTGGCCTGGCCATAGTAGTCAAGAGTTTGCTGTTTATAATGTGTCTCAGGTGTTCTAGATCATCTTATCAACACTCCTTACTCCTCATTGGTCAGTTTCAAATTTGACACCTTTTAAAAGCTTTGGTTTTGTTACCAACTCCTGGCT
>NC_085876.1:2982649-2992649 GCF_034702125.1 Engraulis encrasicolus
GCTAAAACTGAATCATATGTTTAACATTATAAATGGGATAGCCCCTAAGTACTTGGGATCCCAAATTGTAATGGTGCATACTCAACATGTTCAGAGGAGTAGATGTGTGCACATCCCACCCGATGGGCCAGGTGCAGGACAATGAGAGTAAATCCAAGTGAAAAGAGAAGTCCGCGACACTGCTTGTCTATTTATGATTTAATCGAGCAACGTTTCGACCATCAGGTCTTCATCAGGCAAAGTGTCTTTGCCTGATGAAGACCTGATGGTCGAAACGTTGCTCGATTAAATCATAAATAGACAAGCAGTGTCGCGGACTTCTCTTTTCACTTGGCATACTCAACATGCCCATGGAACAAGAGCAAGTGTTCGCTCCTGTAAGGTACCAGCTTCAAAAAGCACAGCTCGCAGCTCTTTCTTTTATACAGGGATTATGCTATGGAATAGCCTTCCACTAAATATTAAAATGGCAGAAACAAAAAGGTGTTTTAAACAAAGAGTTAGAGTATTTTTGTGGAATAAAGTGGAGAACTAGGTGACGTAGGAATGTGATGGCATATGTGTATGTGATATCTGTTACATGTTTTTGTTATGTCTTGTCCTCTTCCATCAGGGACCATGTTGGAAATAAGTGTTTACGCTTTTACATGTTATCCCTTGGATACCTTTTTGTCTTCCTATATCCATAAATAAACCAAACCAAACCAACACAACTTAATGCAACTCCAAGTCAATCATGATTCTGTGACAACAGCCAGTCTATTTGGCACCCCCTAGTGGTAAGCTGTGCACCCAGTAATGTACAAAGACACAGAAGACAACCTGCATCACATAGGCCTATCATAATGTGGCAGAGGTCATGATAATATGATTTATTTTAAATATAATTTCCCAATTAATATAATGGGATAATGATTCAGTCAGTGATGCAGTATAAGATGGATTAAATAAATTAGATATGTGACAGTGGCACCAGCTCTGTTAGACTCCTCACCACAGGTCAGTTCCTGTGAAAAAGTGAAAGCCCATTGGGAAACTCCAACTCCCATTGTCATTGTGATACAGCACTCCACAGCACACAAGTGAACACTGCACACTGCACACAACGAAATTGCATGTATGCCTCACCCGTGCAAGGGGGCAGCCCTCAGTGGCGCCCCATGGGGAGCAGTGCGGTGGGACAGTACCATGCTCAGGGTACCTCAGTCATGGAGGAGGATGGGGGAGAGCACTGGTTGATTACTCCCCCCACCAACCTGGCGGGTCGGGAGTCGAACCGGCAACCTCTGGGATGCAAGTCTGACGCCCTAACCGCTCACCCATGACTGCCCAATGACTGTGCTTATTCCAGAACACACTGCTGCAAGATTTCTCACAAAGAGCTACACTCAAATAATTAAGAGCAATATGTTAAGGAAAAAAACTCCAGCTTTCCAACAAATTAGTTTCAACAAGAGTTGTTTAGTGTGTTGCTCAGGACCAATCCAAGATGTGTGTCAAAATAATGTTGTTCCCTTACTTTAGCTGTTGGAGAGAGCCAAGTGAAAAGATGGGAGTCAAGTAGAGGATGAAAATACATGCCCTTTTGGGAGTATCAGAGTAAATTGGTAATTACCAGACAGGTCTTGAAAAGATTGGAAGGGTCCTCCTTTAGGAAGAGGGGCAATCCCTCCAAGGCCACTCTCCTCCTTTGTTCGGCTATCGCCGTCACCTGAGCACAGATACAAAATATACGTGTTGCATGTCAGTGAATATTGTTATTTACTCAGGTCATGTCAGAAAACTTAGTTTAGTAGTAAGCAACTTCTATTTGGAGCTTTAAAATGATTTGGATGTGAAGTGAGGCATCTTCCAGTCCCAAAATGAAGTCTTTTTTTAATTCAGGTTTTCGTTTGCAACTATACTCTTTGGAACACTTAGTAACATTCACTTGTACTTCCAACAGAAGGCCACTAAACAGGGCATCAAAGCGAAACTAACTGAAGTAGATTTCAAGACATCCATCAAAAATGATGGCTGTGTTGGGTGTGAGGTAGTAATTCTAATTCTATACACAGCTATACATTTTTATAATATGAAAATACAATACTGTACATTCAAAGCTGCTAAATTAAATTCCAGAAAATGTAAAAATGTAATTTACATTACGTAACATTGTTACATTTACATTAAGTAGTTGAGAGTTTTTTGAGATTAAAGACATTTCATCACAAAAGCTCTTTGGACCTCTTCAGGTGTAATTATAATGTGGGAATTAGAAGTCATCACTAGAATGGATATAATAGGCCAACCCCTTTTCACACGACAGGGGTCAGGTTTCTGATCCTGAGTCACAGAGGTGGTCAAATAAAGGCAGCCAATCAATTATATACTTGAACGCCAAATCGTCCTCAACTCCTTTGGTCCTTGACAGCACACAACTTCCTCCTGCAGACCTTTAAGATTATCTTTTCATGGGACAACATTAAAGAAAGTTCACTTTGACACAATGAAAAGTTGTCCGTGTACAGCTTGTATAACAGTTTCAATGTAGTATTCACTCAGCCATTAAGGTCGCATCCTCTGTCAACAAAAAAAGTGAGTACAGCCTCATGTAAAAATGCATCGATAGGGCTGTGACAACATGTTGGCACAGTACATGCTGGTGTGCATGTTTCCTTGGGGGAACTTAAGGGCCGTACACACACGTCGCTGCTATTTACTCGCTACTTGCTCACTCGCCTACTTGCCACTCGCTCTGGGTGATTTTGTTTACTGGTTGTCATGGTTCCCGCTGTCCGCGCCAATAACGTCCGTACAAAACAAAATGTAGGCCTACGCTGTTTAACGTTGATCGTGTGCTGTGCACAACCATGCATATGAGCCTTTGATGGTGTACACTGTATGTATTTTCCTCAACACTTTTAACCAAAGTGTGATGGCGTGCAGAAGTTGGGTGGTCAGAACACCACAGGGGCAACGTCACCTGTCAATAATCTGTATTCTGCATTCCAATTGGTTACTCGCTTAACTCGCGTCGCTCGAAGATAAAATAAGTTTATCTCGGAACCCGCCCACATCGCATCGCTTGTACTCTCCTCGCCTACTCGCCAGCGAGACTCGCTGGAACACGTAGACATTCTATTGACTTCATCCACTGAGCGAGTAACTAGCAGCGACGTGTGTGTACGGCCCTTTAAGCATCCCAATGTTGACAGCATTCATGCAGACCCAAACCATTTGATTGACTAAGCACTTTTGTAGTACTGCAACACATGCTTGACACCGCCTAAACATGAGCATTTGTTTGTTACTGTTCACGAGAACACAACATAGCTCCCATATTCTCAGTCTGTGACTCTGATGAGGTGTCAAGCATGTGTTGTGATAACCAAGTGAGTAACACAAAGAGTCCCATGTTTACAATCAAGCATTGTAATGAAACTGACATGGTTTGGGGCTTTTTGGATGCACACAATGGGAGGCTTAAAGGTGCACTGTGTATTTTTTTTAGTTCATTTCCAGAATTCATGCTGCCCAATCACAAATGTTACCTTTTTAACAAATACTTAGCACCACCATCAAAATCTAACAATTCATTATGACTGGGTAAATTGCACTTTTCATACATGAAAAGGGGGGGGATCTTCTTCATGGTCCGCCGTTTTGAATTCCCAGAAATAGGCATGTATTGTGCCTCCAGAAGCAGATCACAACTATGCATTTACATAAGGGTGTACTCATTTGTTGAGAGAGGATGAATGTTAATGGCAGGATTTTGACAGAACAATACATTTTAAAGGTTATAAAACGTTATATTGTGTCAAAGTGCAATATCTTTAATGATCGCGCTTGAAAAAATATACTTTCAAATCTGCCGAAATGTGAGGGGTGTACTCAATTCAGTGATGTGCTGTAGATAGCCATGTCCTGCCATGATGCATCTGCCCATTCTTAATGTACGTCAATGTACCTGTGCTGTGTATGCATCATTCTGAGTGCTTGTCTTGAAGTACTGAAATTGTGTTACATAAGATCCTACTTCCATTATACTTCAGACCAGCAAACACACTAAAAATGAGGCTGCACCGGCCAAGGACAAAACTCCAAGACACAAGCTAAATAATGTGGTATGTACAGTTCAGTGCAGTTGGACATGTTCTGGTCCTTATATTGCAGAACACACATGACCACTTAATAAAAGGATGACCAGACACAGGAAGGCACATGCATTATCAAAGGACTCAGCAGAATATCTACATCTCAAGGAAAAGGAATGTGCATTTATATAGACACTTAGTACAGATTTGACACATCCCATCTGAAATCAGACACTTGGGGGGACAGGCATTGTATTCATATTATTAATCATAAATATTATCATATTTTATTATATGGTTGTGACGTCATCGGTCGAATGCTCCATTCATTTCAACGGGGCTCCCCAACGTTCGCACGTCTTTTTTTCGATAACGGACGGGTTGGTCTATAACAGACCGCTGTCAATGGCAACAAGACTTTTCACTGCTAAAGCGACTTTTCAACAAGACTCTAATCAGCTGCTGTGATAGACAACACCTGTTGTCCTGGCTACCTGTTGCCTAGCGGTGTTCCACAACAGCACTGTTTTGTTTTGCGCAGCAACAATCTTAACATTAAATAGGCCTAAAGAAATGTCCCCGCCATGTGTGAATCATTTAAGTATATCCATATAATAAGCGGGTTAACTTTCGGCGAGTCCGTCGCTATAGGCAAATAATAATTCAATGACCCATTAATAAACACATGTATATATTCAAGGACTATAATTTCACCTAACCCTCCCTGCTTTTATTTGGGCCCAGTAGACTCACCCAGTGTTGAGTTCAAAAAGAGTCGTTACACTCAGTAGTCAATTACATCTACTGAAAACTAGATCACTTATCAAGTAAATCTCTTTTCTGTCTTTGTCTGTTTCTCAGTGCCAGATTGGTGCAAGTGACGGATGGGTGCCATGACCCATCAGACCCCATAGTGTCTTATTTCACATGGAATGACCTGATTTTGGGAAGTGAAGGACAAATTGGCTTGAATTCATTTTCTTACCTCTTCATCCAGAGGTGCGAGGAGGGCCCTGAATTCAGACTCCTTCTTACTTCTGTAAAGCTTCAGCAATGCTGGGGCAAACTTCTCCAATGCAGACTGGAATGTGGCCATTAGATGAACGTTTGTGATGCAATGAAACTCCCTATGAGAAAGCAGAAAAACAGAGGTATTAGTATTTCATTAGATCATGTGTTATTGACAAACATATTCCAGACTTCTAGTCCAGTGCAAATATTACCCGACCCCAACAATCCTAACAAAAGGTTTCCTGGTGGTTTCCGATTGTGTACTTGTCTATCAAGCAGCTATAGTAATTATTACATGGTCAAGTGATAATGAGTGCAATCTCAAGCAAATGAAAGTAGCAGGACTGTGTGGTACTGTAAAATTAGTCAAAACAGGGCCGCCACGTGTAGGCTCAGTACCGCTAACCCCTTGTTGTGTTTTTTTTTTGTTTTTTTGTTTTTGTTTTTTTTTGTTTTTTGTCTTCACACTTTTTCGTGATGCAACTCATTTACATTTTGATTTGAATGTTACACAGAAAAATAATCTACATAGAACTATGCACCAAAATATATTTCATATCTCAAGGTTTAATTTCTGTAAGCAATATCTTTGAATAAAACTGAGAAGTAAGACTAGAAAGTTTCTCCAAGAACAACATAGAAGAACAAAAAAAATCACTATGGGGAGGTTTGAATGACTTTGAAAAAAATACAAAACTATTCAACTACATTTCTAATAATTCATTGTACTATACACATGAGTAGAACACAGAAGAGAAGAGAAAACAGTAGTTTCTTATAGCACATCTTATCCGTTTCTGCTTACTGTCTATTCACACTGAACAATGCTCACCACTGTACAACATTGTGCATCCTTACATGCCTTCACAAACAGTTAATTTTCAAAAGGTGCTCAATGTACAAGAAACACCTTTGGGGTAACAACAACACGACCCCCAATTTTGTAAGCAACCAATGGATGGAAATCATTCAATGCCTCAAGGTCAATGACACAAACCTCATTATGACTCCCTGCAGATCTGTACAAACAATACAAACATTGTACAATACAAACATGATTACAGATCTGAAACACACAGCCAGCACACACTAGTGTCCACATTTAACAATAAAATTAAATACAATACTAACCTCATCGGTCAGAAACATTGCTGGCCATCGTTCTTTAATTTCTTGTACAAGTGGCTGGACTTCCACTATTTCTCTACGGCGCAGTGAAAACGTAGAGTGCATCTTCTGTTGGACAAGAGAAGTATCCACATTTTTCTTCTTCATTTCCTCAATCATCTCCAACCTTTCTTCCTCCAGTGTTTCTTTCGTTTGGCCCTCTGGATGGTCAGGAACAAAGTTGACCTCTGCTCGTCTAGATTTCTTCAGGTTGAATTTTGTCACACCGTCTTCACCATGCCTTTTTCGATTGATCGCCACCTCAGGCATCCCGGCTTGACGTAATTTGTAGCGGTAGTTTCCCACCTTAAACCAAAGACTTGAGAGCCAAGCATCCCAGCCTGAACTAGGTTTCTCTTCGGCGAGGCATGGGTGCTTTTGGACAAGGGCAATGACCGCTGTCTCAACCTCATCTCTTGAGGGATATGGCCTGATCTCAAATAATGCCTGCACAAGTTTGCTTAAGATTTCAGATTTCATATCTCTTGGCACGACCAGGGGGACTTTAGTTTGGCTGTAACTGTCGTTGGCTTTTTTGAGACGCAGTTCAACATCTATGGAGAACTTGGGCACATCAAATGAAGAGGGCCAGTGTGTTGTAACTCTTAAGTGCTTGCTGGTATTTGGAGAGGTCATGATGGAACTGGTAGAACTACTTGGACTTGCCGTGTCGAGAGAGGGCCAGTGTGTTGCATCTCTTAAGTGCTGGCTGGTATTTGGAGAGGTCATGATGGAACTGGTCGAACTACTTGGACTTCCCGGGTCAAAAGACAGAGAGCCGGCATCAGATGGAGCAGGAATGATTTCCAAAGTTAATTCATCATCCCAAATGACTTTTAGCACTGCTCTTCCGTCTGGCAACTCGTTTATGTGGTGCAAATTACAAAGCGAATTCCCAAATAAAGCATCTTCATATTGAAGACGAAAACCATCTCTCAGTTCCAACTGATTTTGGAGTATTGCCTTAAGCTCCTCGACAGACTCAGGGCGACTGGGAAGGTCGATCCGCCTTGCATTGTTGGGGGAGATCATCACGCGCAACTGCATGATCTATGAGAAAGCAGAAAAACAGAGGTATTAGTATTTCATTAGATCATGTGTTATTGACAAACATATTCCAGACTTCTAGTCCAGTGCAAATATTACCCGACCCCAACAATTCTATCAAAAGGTTTCCTGGTGGTTTCCGATTGTGTACTTGACCATGTAATAATTACTATAGCTGCTTGATAGACAAGTGATAATGAGTGCAATCTCAAGCAAATGAAAGTAGCAGGACTGTGTGGTACTGTAAAATTAGTCAAAACAGGGCCGCCACGTGTAGGCTCAGTACCGCTAACCCCTTGTTGTGTTTTTTTTTGTTTTTTTGATTTTGTTTTTTTTTGTTTTTTATCTTCACACTTTTTCGTGATGCAACTTATTTACATTTTGATTTGAATGTTACACAGAAGAGTAATCTACATAGAACTGTGCACCAAAATATATTTCATATCTCAAGGTTTAATTTCTGTAAGCAATATCTTTGAATAAAACTGAGAAGTAAGACTAGAAAGTTTCTCCAAGAACAACATAGAAGAACAAAAAAAAATCACTATGGGGAGGTTTGAATGACTTTGAAAAAAATAAAAAACTATTCAACTACATTTCTAATAATTCATTGTACTATACACATGAGTAGAACACAGAAGAGAAGAGAAAACAGTAGTTTCTTATAGCACATCTTATCCGTTTCTGCTTACTGTCTATTCACACTGAACAATGATCACCACTGTACAACATTGTGCATCCTTACATGCCTTCACAAACAGTTAATTTTCAAAAGGTGCTCAATGTACAAGAAACACCTTTGGGGTAACAACAACACGACCCCCAATTTTGTAAGCAACCAATGGATGGAAATCATTCAATGCCTCAAGGTCAATGACACAAACCTCATCATAACTGCTCTCTTCAATTATGTATGACCGCAAATGTTCGGTGTACCAGGATGTGACTTTCTTGCAAAGGTAAGAAACGTCTTTGTCAATCACAACACATTTCAAAATTTTGTAGAATTCAGGCAAGCCATCACAATACCCTGCAGATATCATCATACCTGATGAGTAACGTATTCCAAACAAACAAACATCATTGCAGAGGGATACAGAATCCGTGTTTGTGTATTTTTGCTCAACTGCAGTCCTAAGGGATGCTTCCAAAGGACATGCTAAGAAAGATTCAGCGCTCTGTATGTACACAGACTGCTTGAAAAGGTCACCACGATCAAGATAAAGAGCCATCATTTCCTGATGTTTCACTGCAAGCGTAAGAAGCACATTTTTGAAATTATGGGTGTCATGGACCACACTTTTGAAGTAACTGTGCTTTGCTTCAAAGCGCATTGTCCACAATGACACCAGTGGCCCAAAGCAGCGAATCAAATGGGGATAATGATCCACAAAGTGATGCTTGGGCCGAATGGAAAAGTCAGGGAATGTGTCTACAAGCAACCTCTTGTGGTCATTAATCAGGCTCTCCATATAACACAAAGTTTTCTCTGAAAACGAGGAACAGACAGCCAACTCAACAATGACCTTCAAATCCATCAGAATTTCCCAAGCTGGGTCATATTCTGGAATTCTGTGGCCAATCATCAGTGGGAGCAAACGGATCAGAGCCCAGTTTTCATGCCCGTTCCCACCTATGGAACCCTTTGCAAAGCATGTCTTTGCTATGGCCTTTGGTTTGTTTCTCTTGTCAGTGTCTTTGTATGGAAAAGTCTTGATAGATCTGTTAAGATCATCATGTGAAAGAAAACCTTTCGCAATTAAAGATTGCAAACAAACAGATAGTTCTGCAGGCACAATACCTTCAAAAAGGTCATGCAAGACATCAGGGGGGAATCCAGTGATCGGGTGAAAGTATGACAATTGCTTGCTCAGAGGACATTCCATCTTCACACCGCAGACATTTTGCCTGCCACTACTCTGTAATTCTTCTACATACGAGTTGTGTCCTTCAACTGTTCGTAATGTGAAATCCCTGCTCTGTGTATTCTTGATTTCAGTCTTACTAATCGAACAGAATCTGCAAAATTTCTCTGCATTGAAACTTTCCTGAAATCCTGCCAAACTATTTGCTCCTAGATTATCTGCGCACACACAAAAGACTGTCCCTTTCACGTATTGCGCAAGGGCAGGGACAAAAACCCCTCTCTGCTCCAAATTGCACACGTCCTTTGTCAAAGGACTGAGGAATTTGTCATAGCCAAATGTTCTTACATCAACACTCTTTCCCAGTGCAGCAAGCTGAATTGAATGGAGGTTGGAACGATACTTGGGTGGCAAGTTCAGTAGCACCCAGTACACAGCAACCATTTTGTGAATTTTCCTGGACGTATTCAACGGGTTACACAATTCCACCTCATCTATGTAAAGCCCCAGTGAAATGGTGTAATCTCCTTCACACACTAGTCCATTATTTTTGTAATAATGTCCATCTTGGAATGATTTCAGAGATCCAGGAGTGGAATCATAATTGAATACCAACATGTCCAAAAAGTTGGCATCACTCAAAAGACTGGCAAGGGTGTCGAACACAGACACGTACACGAACGAATTTTTTTGTGTCCTGTCGTACAGATACTCTGTTGGCATTAGAACTGGAAAGTGCTCTTTGAAGTACAAGTTTCGCCTGTATGCTGTGGATAGACTACCTCGGTCTGATGTGGTGTAACTGAGAGGATTTGACTTAAACAGAACATC
>NC_085876.1:3055149-3057649 GCF_034702125.1 Engraulis encrasicolus
ACAGATTGTGTGTGTGTATGTGTATGTGTATGTGTGTGTGTGTGTGTGTGTGTGTGTGTGTGTGTGTGTGTGTGTGTGTGTGTGTGTGTGTGTGTGTGTGTGTGTGTGTATTCCCCAGAGTTCAAGCCCGCTGCTCATAGAACAACAGGGGCCATCCAAGGGTCAACGATTAAAGGCTTGCGCTGGCAGAAGATCACTCAAACACACACACACACACACACACACACACACACACACACACACACACACACACACACACACACACACACACACACACACACACACACACACACACACACACACACACACACACACACACACACACACACACACACACACACACACACACACACACACACACAAGCTGACTACCACAGAAGCTGTGGGGCCTGCTGTCACTGAAAGGTCAAAGGCATCAAACACAGTGTGTGTGTGTGTGTGTGTGTGTGTGTGTGTGTGTGTGTGTGTGTGTGTGTGTGTGTGTGTGTGTGTGTGTGTGTGTGTGTGTGTCAAAACACACACATAAACGCACACTCACTCACACATACATACGCACACACACAGATGCAAGCGCGCACGCACAAACTTCTTTGTTTTTCGCCCATGTCAAACGACATCCTTCTCGTGTACATATCTGGCTGCGTGAGTGTGTGTTTGTGTGTGCATGCACGTGTGTGTGATTTCACATTTGTTTTCAATTCAGGAGGCTGCTATAGCTGGCTCACTGTGTTGTGTTTTGTCTTTTTAACTTGTATTGTGTATTGTCAATGGGGAGTAGCAACAATTGTAAACATCTAAGGTTCAAGACAGGGGTTATTCAAAGTATATGAATGTATACTATAACAGTGTGTGTGTGTGTGTGTGTGTGTGTGTGTGTGTGTGTGTGTGTGTGTGTGTGTGTGTGTGTGTGTGTGTGTGTGTGTGTGTGTGTGTGTGTGTGTGTGTGTGTGTGAGTGAATTTGTTTGTGTAAGAGTAGAAGTAAACACAACCTGCCTTCCAACATAACTTAACATAACATAACTTAACTAAATAACTAGTCAACCTTTACTGTAAAGCGACATACCAGATTCTGCGTTGGTTGGATCAATTTTTTTTTTTTCAGCAACAACAATGTCTAGCCACCTCATTAGGTGCGATGGAATAACTGGTGTAACCGCTATGTACCGGTAATACCATATGCTAGTACTGCACTTACAGCAGAAATGTACTTCTACTTTTGCATCATCCCAACTCCATGTCTTTGGAGTCAAAATGTGATGTGCGCCTCAAAGGCGCCCCCTTGTGGCAGCATAACTTCAGTGACGGTTTGGGTTAGGGAAAGGTCTAGGTTTAGACAACCTAGCCAACATGCGACGTTGCAGTCTGGTCAGAGATTAACAAATTGGGATGTTGACTTTACTTTGGCCACCTCTGTCTGTAAGACAGGGGTTTGTCTTAATAGGCATACACAGATTCTGATTGGCTGGTGGATGTCTCGCAGCCTGAAAAGTTCAAAATTCAGATATATTTTTTTTTTACTGGAAGAGATGGAGCCTACAGAACTGACCAACACAGTCTCATCCCAACTCGTTAATTTCTGACTGCCGCTGACCAGGCCACGAGGGCATACCTGGGTAGATGACGTGACGTGTAAATTTTGCTGTCGCAGGCTCTTAAAATTAAGTAAATTCATGCTTTCAAAATTGTCAATGCTTTAAATGATTAAACTAATGTCATTGTTGTGAAAAAGTAATGTGTAATAAATACAGAGCTTAAATAAGTATACTTAATTTTGAGTCAAATGTCACATTTGTCCTATGGTGTGACTGAGGCAAGCCTGGTTCTCCATATTAAAACATTTTAAAATAAATAATCAAAGCTCAGTCATTTGTCTTAACAACCCTGGCATGTTTTTCTAGGTGTCTATTTTAGCAAGTGGCAATGCTTAATTTTTTTCCTGTTTTTCTGAGACCGTATGGACTTTGTCGCAGAAAAAAATGTCCTGTGGTGTGACATCATATTTTTGGTTAATTCTGTGGATAATTATCTATTGTTGAAGCTCTAGCGGTACATACATTTTGACTTTAGACCCTTAAGAAGCCAATGGCAAGGGTGGATTTTAGGTTTTTCTCTCAGAGTTCTTCAATCGATCAATTATGTTTTGCTACCACAAGATATATTAGTTTTGTAGTCCTTCGGTTTTTTGTTGATACAGCCATAAAATACATTTTTGACAATAGTGTATATTTTTCATATTTTTTTCTTATGTAGATGTATGAAAATGCATCTTACTAAAGGTGAAATTGTATTTCAGTTGGCAACGACATGGCTTTAAATTAACTCAAAAGCTCAAAAGTCCTATGGTGTGATGGTAAAAGTCCTATGGTGTGACACTTTGGAGTATCACACCAAAGGACAAACAGGTCACACCAATGGACTAGATATTTGAGAAATAGCTTTTAAAACAACTGGTAGTACATATTTTGTTTTGTTGTTTGACTAGATAAATATTGTGTATTG
>NC_085876.1:3067649-3070149 GCF_034702125.1 Engraulis encrasicolus
GATTTCGAAAATGATACTGCTCATGGCAGAGATGATGTAGTGGCTCTGGGGTATATTTTTCGAACATGTCGTCGCTAATTTCCTGAGCAACTTCCTTGGTTTGAATCACAAAGAAGTATCGCAACCATTTTCTTGAAATCTTCGGCCCGACGTACACACGTTCTGAAGTTAGCAACTTTGTTAGAAGGATGTGAAGTTGGACAACACAGTATTTTCTTCAAGGAAAGTCGAAGTGAACGTTCAGAAGGTGAGTCATAAATTTGATCTTTTGGGCAGGTTCAGGCAGAGTTCAAACTTCAAACGCTTTACTGCCACCAAGTGCACACAAAATGTCCATCATGGCAATGACAAGTCATGTGAAAAAGGTCGGAAACATGTGAAATGTTCAAACACTGAACAATATCAGTCAAGAATGTTCGGAAATTCCATGTCGCATAATCGTGCTTCACGATCCCCAATCAATCAAGGAAAATGTTTAAAATGTTGTAGATTGCATGCCTGGCCAGACAAAATAAGCAAAACATTGTGCACCATCACAGTTTACTATGGATGGGCCAGGCAAGATGGTCATGACTGGTAACACATTTATTCAGTAACTTGAAAACCTCAGCCCTCATGCAAAAACTTCCCGGCTTCATTACTTTGGCCGGAATGTTTTCCACTTTGGGAATAAAGTGTTTATGCGATAGAGGAACAAAGTCATTCGGATTTAAAATGGGGAATAAATCAACCGCTAGAATAAAGTGTACCTCGGTAACTTGAATACGTTTAATTGCAAATTGTTAAGTGTTAACATGATATTTTCAAAGAGGAAGTAATTTATATTGGGAAATAAATTGAGGTCATTTGGAATTAAAAGTCTCAAGGATTAAAACCACATTAAAAGGCACAATCTAGCGGTCTGGAAAGCATTACAGTTGCTTTATCATCATTTCTAGACAGAAAAAATGAGCAGTTTTCCTATAAACAACCCATTGTTTAGCTTGCCATACGGATGTGCGTAGAGTCAAACGGAACTCTATGAGAGCTTAGAGTCTCGCCCTTCAGACGAGCAATCCTTAGGCTAAATACAAAATATGATTTCACAGGCAGTCAATGTGTGGTGTTGATAAAACTGAACCAAACTTACTCCAACCAAATTCTGGATCAGAAAGGGCCAAGCTCGGACTTTGGAACACCAGCTTACGTGAGATTGGGCTGCTGACTCTGAGCTGTGTGTTTGGGTAGCTGTATCTGGGCAGTGTGTGTGTGTGTGTGTGTGTGTGTGTGTGTGTGTGTGTGTGTGTGTGTGTGTGTGTGTGTGTGTGTGTGTGTGTGTGTGTGTGTGTGTGTGTGTGTGTGTGTGTGTGCGTGTACTTGAATGTTCATGCTTTGGTCACTGTTTCTGGGCTGTGTGTGTGTGTGTGCGTGCGTGCATGCATGCGTGCGTGTGTTCTTGGTAAGAGAGCTTGGCATCCAAACGTCTTGACGGCACAGAACCCAAGAGCACAGAGCAGTGGTCCACTGATGTGCTTCCAAACCCAACATGAGCGGTCCACCAAACACACACACACACACACACACACACACACACACACACACACACACACACACACACACACACACACACACACACACACACACACACACACACACACACACACACACACACACACACACACACACACACACAGATGAGCGGTCTACCACAGCAGTCTGGCTGGACCAGAACTGGACTCCACTGCGCTCCTGCTGCTGGTCGCACTGCTAGTCTTCTTCATCTAGTGCCTTCTCAAGCTACACATAAAAACACCACTGCACAACACAACACACTGAAACACACCGCAGCAGAACCCAACACACCAAAACCGTACAGAGAAGACAAAGAAACATAACTCTGTTCAACACACCACAATGAAACAGACCTCTGTTCAAAACCAACTAGAACTAAACGAAATAGAACTACAATTAGGCCTACACTACAAAAAGAGACACAACACAACACACCACAGCACAGCACAACACAACACAACACAACACAACACAAAGAAACATGGAACGTCTCACCATTTTTACATGATACACCATTACTGCACAGCACTGTACCATAAAACATTACACAAAGAAAAAAAGAACATACAGTAGCACACTCCTATATATTCACATGAAAGCCTTGAATTGTTCTCTCCAAATTAATGGCAAATAGTAATTATATTAATGTCTCAATATTAGTGTCAAATAATCAGAAACATGCACACTGCTGCAAAAAACTGTACCACACGATACAGCACTGCACAACAAAACTCCCTCTCACACTCGCAGAGAAACATGACACTGCATTTGCAAGCATCTTCCAAACCCCATCCCGCTCAGAGGAAACCCACCGCGGGGATAATGGTTAGCCATAACTGTAAACCATCAAGACAGTTCTGTTGCCATGGTGAGGTCGGAATGTTGGGGAAGAGGAACGCTCTGAAGAATGTTCGGGTCTGCAGAATAGGATGTTGTTCATTCTGAAGAA
>NC_085876.1:3082649-3085149 GCF_034702125.1 Engraulis encrasicolus
GTCTGTATGGTTATAGGAGTGGAAGGGTTGTGGCACTGGTGGCGTGGAGGCTTGAGTGAGTGACAGGCTGGACTGGGATTGAAAAACAGCCCGGGCATTTTTTTGGCATAGAACAGCCCTACACACAGACCCCTGCTTTGCACGATATAATGATTAGCTCAGTTCATGGTCTATTTTAAATATTAGCAACCACAATAGGTCAACACCCCCCTCCCCACACTCACACACACACACACACACACACACACACACACACACACACACACACACACACACACACACACACACACACACACACACACACACACACACACACACACACACACAAAATCCTCCTAACAACAGCATTACCCCCTGAGGATATTCAAGCCTCCAGGAAAATGCCCTGTATGAAAGATGACCACTCCAGCCCTGGTAGTGGAGGGAGGTGCCACCCAGTGGAGAGTGGAACAGCAAGAGGGTGTTTCAGAGGTGGGGGGATATACACCTACACAGTAAAAACTGCAGTGTTAATGCAACACTAACAGAGTCGATTTAACACCTTCTAGAGTTTATTTGGTCCCCGAATACTCTCTAAGTGTTGAATTAACACTGCATTTTTTACTGTGTAGATGATTCGATGGTGGCTGCCCACTCCCATTGCTCTTTCAGACCCTCTGCCCAACACGCCAGAACCGATACACACTCAGCCTTCTCTTCCCTCTCTCTTTCTATTTCCCCAACAGTCACACCTCACTCACTCTCTCCCTCCCTTCTCCAAACAGCCTCCACCCCCCCTAGCTCTCTCAAGCCAGTATCATGTAATCTCTCACACACAAACACACATGCACACACACACACATGCACACACGCACACACACACACACACACACACACACACACACACACACACACACACACACAGGCGCCGTCTTCATGTAAACATGGGGGGGGGGCAGATTTTTGTTGGGGGGCTTATTGCGTGTCATCAACGTTACCTCTGTGTTTCAGTGACGCATTTGCACGAAATTTAGCCAGGTCCGTTATTTACTGAATATAGCCTACAGACATTAAGACCGTTGGATAGGCCTCCTAGGTACCATAGAGACGTTTAGGACTAGATACAGCCTAAGTATAAACAAGTTCTCCGGAGCATCTGAGGAAGATTATCCTCTGCATTTATTTTGAGCAGTTCCGAGGATGTCACATCTTCAGCTCTGATGAAGAAGTGGTAAGTTCGAAACGTTAGTTTGACACTGCTCTAAATAAAAGCAGAGAATAATCCTCCAGATGCTCCAGTGGTTTTACCTACCTTGAACTCAGCCCTTTCCCGTGACGCAGCAGATTGTGAAGAGCAGGAGCGTGGCACCTTTTCCACGTTGGCAGAATGTTGTCATATAGCCTAGCCACCCACTTTATTAACAAACGGGAAAGTGCATGGGCCACTTCAGGTAGCATTAAATGCATTAAATGGACTTGCCCCTAGTTATATCTCTGACATGCTCTCTTTTTATGCCCCTGCTCGAGCTCTCAGGTCCACTGGTGCCAAGCTGCTAAGGACCCCCACCCCCCGCAAAAGAAGATTGGCGACGCCACGTTCGTTTGCTATGCGCCCAAGAGATGGAACGCCCTCCCCATCGTGATCCGATCAGCCAGCTCCGTCGACTCCCTCAAGAAGCAGCTGAAGACCCACCTCTTCATCCTTGCCAACTCCTAGCTGCCAAGGCGTCACAGTGTCCCAGCTGCCGCAGCGTCCTTACTGCTCACAACCAGCCCTGGCAGGGGGGTCCCCTAGGTGGCCGCTGGTCTCTGCCTGAGGTTTCTTCCTGGCTATAGGTTTTTTTTTCCCTCAGACCTCATTGAGCTTTTTCCCCCCCTACAAACTATGATTCAAGCGAAAGGGAGTTTTTCCTCACCCCTGATGCCACCAGGGGCCGCATCTGAGCGCCCAATCTCTGTGTGACTATCTATGACTTATGCTAGACCCAGCCACTATGGACCTTACGCATCTAAGAATCCTGGTCCTAACCTACATTGACCTTATGACTCTACAATCTCCATCTATCTCTTCTTCCTCTGCCTTCCTGCTATTTCTGCCTCTCCTCTCTACCTCTCCTTTTAAATCCATCTCTAACAATGATGTTTTTCCCATTTGTTAAGCACTTTGAGTTACAGGCCTTGTATGATACAGTGCTATACAAATACAATTATTATTATTATTATTATGTTGTGCATAGACAACAAATATGCGAGGATTATTTTTGAGAATTAGATTCTGTTTAGTGCGAACTGCGAAACAAACCTGTCTCAACACTGTTCACTGCTCACCTAGTCTCCATCATTTTCGCCAGAAATTATATAAACGGTGCGCAATCATACAATCAGAATTGCAGATGTGGATGTGCGCGGGACTATTGTATTATCACTGGACATCTGTATTCGGCCAAACAGGTGGAATTATTATGCAGGAAATCACAGACATTGTGTGCAATCTGGGGTTCAACTTGTCAATAACTTATTA